>NW_027185867.1:5443898-5546905 GCF_028583685.1 Petaurus breviceps papuanus | reverse complement strand
GTACTCCCTCTTCCAGCAAAGTCTAAGCAACCCTGGTGAGGAAGAATGGGAAAGACAGCAACTGGTCTTCAATGACCCTTATAAACCCTATGAGGAAGAACAGAGGCAGTCAGTGGAGTCTGATCAGGGCTACATCTCCAGGAGTTCCCCACAGCCTCCCGACGGGTTTGTGGAAAAGGGGGATGAAGAGGACGAAGAGGACGAAAAGGAAGCACAGGATGCAGAGATATCTACAGAGTTTCTCTCTCCCAGTGTTTTGGAGAATCTGAAGAGCCTTCAACAGCAACTGTTATTCCAGGAGATACAACAGAACTCTAACTGGGACTGCCTAGATGGAAGGAGAGACTGCCTAGATGGAAGGAGATTATCTACAGAATTGTAGTTATCCTATTAAATGTGTTATAGTTCTGAGTCATCAAAGACAGTGAGAAAGACAATGCATACCTCTAATTCTATCTTGAGTCTAATGATGAAAATCTCAGGAATAAATTGTCCTCTCTTTGAAATGTAAGTGTATTTCTCCTAAAACTACCCCCTTTGTAAACATGTATAACCCTTTCCCAGTGACTTAGCACTGAAGTATCAATTAATTCCCAATGAAGACCTATTGCCTGCCCATATTAGGGGGAAAAAAGAAAGATATAAAATACCAAAAGGAGAGGAGTCTAAAACCTCAATTCTGTTTCTGGTGTTAATGTAAATATAAAACAATTAGGTGATGGGAGAGGGTTCTCTTCTTTTTTGAGTTGCAGTAAAAAGTCTTTCAGATAGTCACTGGGATGGACCCCAAGAGTTGCAGATCCTTGAGATAAATTGGGCCTTTAAAGAATCCCATTTAAAGACTTAAAGTCCCTTAACCACTTAAAGTCCCACAACAGATGAGGTGTAAGAGGCTAAGGAGTGTTTGACTTGACATGCAAAACAGACTGACATGTTAACTTAATGAGGAAAACCTGGGGAAAACTTAAGTTTTCAATGTGTATTTGATATTACCTTCCTTTCAAACCAGAATGGCACTTTGAGGCTCCATTCTTGCACTGACCCCTTGGAATGGACTAGAATCTTAAACTCAGAGGACATTAAAACTGCAAGGTACCATAGAGATCATCTATTCTAACCTTCATTTTTTTTAGAGATATGGAAATTGAGACCCAGATTGCTGAACTACTACTACTGCCCCCTTTCACTCCTCCATGAGGGTTGTGTCACCAGAGGGTGACTGGTACCTTTGGTTATAGAATTTATATTCCTAATATATCGCTCAAGAGCCCCACCAATGTGCTTCCCATTAACAGTCATTCAGTTGACTTAATTAGTTCTATGCAACAATGTTTGCTAATGTGGTATGATAAAATAAGAAATACAAACATTTCTCCCATAAACCTGAGGTATACTTTTTCACAAGTACACAGGAAGAAGGGGGGTCACACTTAAAGAATACAATGGTGGTGAAACACTTGAGTAGTATACACATGTGGCAAAGGCAATTCACACTTCCTGGTGTGAAGTTCCTCCCTCATCTCAGTTTTGTTCCACTCAATTATGTAGCAACAGGAGGAGCAAGGTAAAATCTAAATGCAATGGCCCAAGTTTTATAGCTTCACCTGGAGCTATGGACATTGGGTTTCTTGCCAAAAATCTCTCAGCCTGCCAAAATCTCCATGCAATTTCCCCCAGCCTCCTCATGAAACATATATTGTTATGTGTTTCCATGTTGATATCATCTGGCAGGCTTCCTCACTGCCAGAACCATAGTGATGATATGCTTTTGGGCTAGAAGCATATTTGTGTCCTGTTTACTTCTTGTTCTCCCTTATTTTGGGCTATTTCTTTATTTAACACCACCACCACCCACAGGGCTTTCCATCTAAATGTCAAGCAATACTGAAAATTCTTTCAGACAGAATTCTTCTTCAATCCACAGTACTAGCTAAGAGTGAAGAGTGCTACTGATTTTTCTCTCAGAGTTCTTTGACCCAAGACATCCCCTAGCTTCTACCATGGGTCAAAGTCATCAAAGTTTTATGAGTCTTTTGTACATTTACTTGTGTATTATTTTGAATGATGGCAAATAAACACCTCAATACTCAAACTGACTCCATGTTTTACCCCCAGAATGATGTCTGCTTCTCCCAGGACACATTCCTTCCCAGTCACTGAACTTCATTTCTCTAGTTAACTCATCTTGGCAGGGAGCCTTGGGCCTAGGTCTTGACAAGAACATTATTAAAATAACGTTTTATTTTACTCCCAGTTACATGTAATGACAATTTTAACATTCATTTTTTTTGAGTTCCAAATTTTCTCTCTCCCTCTCTCACCCTCCCCCACACAATAAGGAAGTTGATATGTTATACATATGACAAGAATATTTCTTAAAAGTGAGCATGATCTAGCCATATCAGATCTCAAACTGTATTATAAAGCAGTAATCATCAAAAAAAAAATCTGATACTAGCTAAGAAATAGAGTGGAGGATCAGTGGAATAGATTAGGTACACAATACACAGCAGTAAATCACCACAGTAGTCTAGCATTTGAAAAAACCCAACAACCCAAGCTTTTGAGACAACAACTCACTATTTCACAAAAATTGGCAGTATGGTGGAAACTAGGTATGGACCAACATTTTACATTGTATACCAAGAGAAGGTCAAAATGAGTACATGATTTAGACATAAAGGGTAATACCATAAACATTCAGAGAGTAAGGAATGGTTTACCTGTCAGATTGTTAAAGGGAAGAATTAATGATAATGCATGAGACAGAGAACATTATGAAATATAAAATGGATAATTTTTATCATATTAACTTAACAAGTTTTTTGCACAAACAAAATCAATACAACCAAAATTAGAAGTAAAGCAGAAAGCTGGGAAACAATATTTACACTAGGTATCTCTGATAAAGGCTTCATTTCTCAAATATATAGAGAACTGAGTCAAATTTGTAAGAATGAAAGTCATTCCCCAGCTGATAAATGGTCAAAGTATTTGAATAGGCAGTTTTCAGATGAAGAAATCAAAGCTATCTATAGTCATATAAAAAATATTCTAAATCACCATTGATTAGAGAAATACAAATTAAAACAATTGAGGTACCACCTTACACCTTATCAGACTGGCTAATATGACAGAAAAGGAAAATAAATGTTGAAGGGGATTTGGGAAAACTGAGACACTAATGCATGGTGGAATTGTGAAGTGAATTTTGGAGAGCAATTCGAATGCCCAGAGAGCAATCAAACTATATAACCTTTGATTCAGCAATACCACAATTAGGTCTGTATCCCAAAGGGATTTAAAAAAGAGGGGTGGGAGAAAGACCTATTTGTACAAAAATATTTATAGCAGTTCTTTTTGTAGGTGATAAAGAATTAGAAATTGAGGGAATATATCAATTGGAGAATAGCTGAATAAGTTGTGGTAGATGATTGTAATAGAATACTATTGTGCTATAAGAAATGACAAGCAGTCTAATTTCAGAAAAACCTGGAAAGACTTACATGAACTGATGCAAAGTGAAGTGAACAGAATCAGGAGAACATTGTAATATTGTACAATGATCAACTGAATGATTTGGCTATTCTTAGCAACACAATGATCTAAGAGTTCCAAAGGACTCATGATGAAAAATGCTATCCACATCCTGAGAAAGAACTGATGAAGTCTAAATGCAAATTGGACCATATTATTTTAAACTTTTTTTTCATTTTTTTTGTCTATGTCTTCTTTCACAACATATGGAAATGTTTTGCAAGATTGTACATATGTAACATATCAAATTGCTCGCTGTCTCAGGGAGTGGGGAGAAGTAGGGAAGAAGAGAGAATTTGGAACTCAAAATTTTTAAAAATGAATGTTAAAAATTGTTTTCATATGAAATGGGTGAAAAATAATTTTTTTTTTAAGCAATCGGGGTTAAGTAACTTGCTCAAGGTTACACGGCCAGTTATTTCTGGGTGTGGTGCTGAGTGTCTGAGCCCAGGATTCGATCTCCAGGTCGTCCCAACACTGGAGCCGGTGCTCTTACTCGCTGAGCCACCTGGCCGCCCCAGAAAAATAATTTTTTTAAGTGAGCATGATTGTCATCATCAAAGAATATTCATTGAGTATGTTCAGGGATTCAAGGTAGAAGCTTAATTAAATAAAATTAAATAAAAGCTTAATTAAATAAAATTATTGATTAAATAAAATTAAAAAAAAAAAACCAGTCTGCCTGAATGGAGGCAGATGGCTCTACCCACCACCACTCCAGAAAAAAAAAAAACAACTGAATTCACACCACATCAAATAACAGTCAAGAAAAACTATGGCAAATTCTTCCTGTGCCATTCAAATATCAGTTGGAGCTTATAGGGGTCTTTGAGCAACCAGAAAGCCCTATCAGGTGTTTTCTGAGTCAATCACTGTTCAAGGGGAGTTTCAGTACATTTCAAGGAAAATAACTAGCTCAGTCCAGGATACTGGAAGATATCTCCTGCCATGTCCAAGATAGGGTGAGAGGAGAAATCTGAATATTGGGTAGAGCTTCCTAGTTTAACATTTTTCTTATTAGCTAAGTGTAAAGCTCAGTAGTTTTCAAGTGTTGTCAAACATCTAAGTTTTAGTGACCTCACCATAATTATTGGTGCTTCACCCGATGAAATTTCATCATCATCAGGTCATTCCTTTGGTTCAAGCAGTTCATTCCACAAGCCTCACATTATAAATTACAAATACCCTTGGATGAAGGGGTTGCATTAAGCTATTATTCGTCAATAAGACCAAAATATAAATTTATTTTTCAGAACATCTTACTGGAAGGACTAGATAATGTGAGCATAGGGGATGCTTGAGGATGCAGGTAAAAGGGGTAGGGTGAATATTGGAAATTAGTACTGAAGAGAGAGGAGGTCATCTCTACACAATTCACAATTTTTTCCCATAGCACAGTCCTAACCTATCCTACGCTGTCTTTTCATTATTAGAACCTTCCCCAAAAGAACTGGCCTAGAAAGGAGAGAAAATAAAATTAAAATCAGACCCTCCTTTTCAACAGTTACCTCATAGGTTGAGTAGGAGAAAACATTAAAACCAATAGCTTATCAAACTGATTGTAACTTTCTTTCTCTGGTCCTTACTGGATAATACTAGGTAACAGACATCTAATAATGTAAAGGAGCAGTGTTTGAATTGGTGTGGGTGTCTCAAGTCAACTCTCAACTCTAAAAGTGCAGGAATTTGGTTTGTTGAAAACCTAAAAAGACTGCCTTGCTAGTCATTGTACCAGAATCTTAAGGCTTCACACTTTCTACCACAGGTGAAATCTTCAGATTAGGGAGTAGAGAAGGGCAGAGCACACAAATTCTTTTTCTCTAGTCTAAGACCCTAGTTAGCTGAACTTAGATAGAAAAGGCATTCAAAGGCTATTATGATGGTGAAGAAATGTCTTTTGTGTTTAAGTCTTTTAGTTACTTAATAAATAATCAGAAGTCTGTTCGGATCTCTAGGCCAAAACCCAGGCACCATGGCTTGCCTAGTGACAGACCATCCTAATTGCAGGCAAAATATCTCAAATTTGCTTAGTTGCAAGGATGAGCCTTGAAAATTTAAGTGCATAAGGCAATGATTGCTATCACAGTGATTTTTGAGAATTTCATGTGAGAACAAGAAAAGGAAAGATCTTAAAACGAGCCACACTGAAAGCATGTCACAAGTCTCAAGGTTTTATTTTCAGAACAGAATCTAGTTTTATTTTTAAAAGAAAAAAAAATTTGTGATGGATGCTAGTGAGGTTGTCACTTCCCTATATCTCGCAGGCCCCAGCTGCCATCGCCCTTTCATGATCACACTTGGTATTGGAGCTGGGAGGGAGCTTAGAACTTATGTAGTCTAACCCCCTCATTTTACAAATGAGGAAACTGAAGCCAAGATGAAGTGACTTAGCCCAAGGTCACACTGTTAGCTAGGGGATAGAGCTGGTACTAGACTCATGTCTCCTGGGCTTTTTCCACTCCACCATGCTGCTTGATAAGAGAAGAGCAGAGGAGGGGAAGGAAAAGGGTAGGAGGGAGGAAAGGACACAGCCTAGGTAAAGATTCCCTGGGGCCTTTCAGGACTGTGATCTGCTCTCCTGTTGCTGCTGAGACTTTTTCAGTTGTGGCTGAGTCTTTGTGACCCATTTTGGGTTTTCTTCATATATGTGTGTGTGTGTGTGTATTTGTGTGTGTTACTATATATATATGTATATGTGTGTATGTATATGTGTATTATGTATATTGGAGGGGGGAAGTCAAGGCAATTGGGGCCAAGTGACTTGCCCAAGGTCACAAAGCTAGTTAAGTGTCAAGTGTCTGAGACAGATTTGAACTCAGGTCTTTCTAACTTCAGGGCTGGTGCTCTATCCACTGTACCACCTAGCTGCCCCTTGGGGTATTCTCAGCAAAGATCCCTTCATTTCCTTCTCCAGCTCATTTTCACAGATGAGGAAACTGAGGCAAAGAGGGTTGAGTCACACAGCTAGTATCAAAAGCGCCAGATTTGAACTCATAGAGTCTTACAGACTCCAGGCCTGATGTTCTATCCACTGATCAGCCTTGCTGCCCTGATCTGCACTCCTAAGAGTCCTTATATGTATTTGGATCTTTCTCCTCAAGCTATCTTATAACCCTTTCACAGCCAGATGCCTAAAAAAAGCTGCTTTCACTCGTCTATACTTTGTCACCTCCCACTCACATCTCGTCCCCTTGCAATCTGGTTTCCATCTCCCACTAGTCAAATGAAACTGCTCTTTCCAAGGCCACTGACGATCTAAATCTAGTAGTCTTTTTCCTTGGTCTTCAAATTTCCTAACTCTCTGTAGCATTTGACACTGCTGAAAATCTTCTGCATGCTTTCTACTACCTGGGTTTTTCAGTCAGTACTGTCATGGTTCTCTTACTAACCGGTTACTTCTGCATTTCCTTTGTAGACCCATCCTCCATTTACTACCCCCTATCCCTAGAGATAGGGATACCTAGGGAGACCCCCAGGGCTCTGTTAGGAGCCTCCTCTTCTCTCTCCCTTCTTTCTCTCTCTCTATGATTGCATCAGCTCCTAGGTAGTCTTAACCATCAGATGATTCCCATTTACATATCTATGCCTCATCTCTTTCCTGAGCTAAGGTACCACATTTTCAACCATCTGCTGGACATGTCAAACTCAGAGTGTCTAAATCTGACCTCATTATCTTTTGTCCTAAACCCACTCCTCTTTCTAATTTCATTCATTCATACAGCCATTGCTTCAGTCACTCAAACTTACAACCTAGGAGTCATCCTTGAATCTTAAATCTCTTTCACAGATATACCTCTAACCAATCAGTGGCCAAGTTTTGTCAATTCCACCTCATCAAACTGTCTTGCATCTATTTATCTCATCTTGCATCTCTTTATACCACCCTAGTCCAGGCCCTCATTCCTTCTGCCTAGAGACTTCCAAGGGTGGGGAACCTTCAGCCTCAAGGCCACATGGGGCCTTCTAGGTCCTTGGGTGCCACCTTTTGCCTGAGTTCAAGTTTTACAGAACAAATCATTTTATTATGGGTATTTGTTCTGTGAAGTCTGGATTCAGTCAAAGGGATGCACTTGTGGACCTAGAGTTTAGTCTAGACTCTAGACTATGACAATAGTTTCCTAACTGGTCTCCATTCACAGAGTCTCTCCTCTCCAATCCATTCTCTGTACAACTGAAAAATTTTTATACCTAAGCACTGATATGACCATGGCACTCTCTTGCTCAAGGACCTTAATTAACCTCCACGTTGCCCTTGGTATAAAAAACATATAAAGTCCTTCATGACCTGGCTCTAGCTTATCTTCCCAATCCACATTATTTCCTCTCATATATTCTATACTTAGAACCAAAGTGACCTACATGTTGTTCCCTGTACACAAGACTTCACTTCCCATTTCTGTGCCTTTACATAGGTTGTCCTACCTTACCTCTATTTCTTGGAACATCTAGATCCCTTCAGGACTCAATTCAAGCACCATATTCTTATAGAGGCCTTTCTTAACTTGTCCAGTTATTAGTGAACTCTTCCCAATCACTGTATATTTTGTAGATCCCCTATATATCCTTATCTGTGATATGTGCTTACCTGTTGTTTACCTCTAGTTAGAATATAAATTCCTTAAGGACAGAGGTAGTCTTATTTTTGTATTTGTATTCCCAATAACCAGCACAATGCCTGGTAAATATAATCCTTGCTGATTAATTGAATGATTCTGATCCTTTCCCAACATGGATTTCAGTAGACCAAGTTTAGAACTTGGAAGCATTCATTGCTGGTTTGTTTTTGTCCATAATTTATACCTATACCCATGTTCAAGCTGTCATTCTTTATACCAAGAGTTTACAACTTAGGTATTTTAGAGTGAAAGCGATTTAAGATTTTCTGTCAAAATTCTGGCCCTTTAAACTCAGTCTTTTGTAGTGGATGGCTCGTGTCTCACTGTCATTTTTAATTGTTCTGCCTCCTCCTCTATCCTTAGCCATCCTTATAGCAATGAAAGAAGCAAGGAAATATATTCCTTAACTTCCATAACTCCTTTTCACACATCTTTCTTTAAGACCAAACTTGACTTCATGCCTCATCTCCTGCCCACATGTACACATGCATTTTTCTGCTTCCATAACTTTGCTCATATTATTCCTTTCACCTAAAGTGCCATCCACTCCCATCCCTAGGACTGCCTTTCCAATTTCTTCCAGGACCAGTTTAAAAATGCTACTTTGTGGGGGGCAGCTAGGTGTCACAGTAAATAGAGCACCAGCCCTGGAGTCAGGAGGACCTGAGTTCAAATGTGACCTCAGACACTTGACACTTTCTAACTGTGTGACCTTAGGCAAGTCACTTAACCCCAATTGCCTTGCCTTCCCCTTTCCAAAAAAAATTGCTACTTTCTCTTAACGAACTCCCTAATCCTTCTAGCCAGAAGTAATCTCTTCTCTAAACTCCCATAATGCCTTCTACATCTAACTGTACTCTCATGACTTTATTATATAATTATTCATTTACTAGACTATAAGCTCCACGATGGCAAGGGCTACGTCTTACTCATTCTTCTATCTCCACTCCTACCCCCACCCCCCACTGCCCTGGGTAGTGACCTCGCACAGGGCATCCCATAGATAATTTATTTAACAAATGTTATGGGGCGGCTAGGTGGCACCGTGAATGGAGTCAGGAGGACCTGAGTTGAAATTCGGCCTCAGACACTTAACACAAAAACTAGCTGTGTGACCTTGGGCAAGTCACTTAACCCCAATTGCCCTCCAAAAAGCAAAAAAAATTTAAATTTAAATTAAAAAAAAACAAATGTTATGGGTTCATGAATTCCTCAGTCTTTTTTTTTTTTCTCATTCTGTGGTTTTATATGAGGTTAGGAGAAAAGAAAGAAAAGACAAGTTCTGAACTTTGAGAAGAAATATTTTGAATGTCAAGGATGGAAAAGCAGAAATTTTGGAAGGTTTTTCATAACACTTTACTCCCCTGGTTCTTTTTCTATCTCTCCTACTGTTACTCTTCTGTCACATCTCCATGAAGATGCTGCCTACAACTTGATCTCTAGTCAAATGACATAATGTGTGTGAAGTGCTTTGCAAACTTTAAAGTGTGAAAGAAACATTAGCGACTAATAGCTGACATTTCTATGCTATGTTAAAGTTTGCAAAATATTTACATATCAAATATTTACATTATCACTTCATTGCCTTTATATCACCTCACAACATCCCTGGGAGGGAGGGAGGTGCTATTATTATCCTCATTTAGAGTTGAGGGCAGAGGTAGGAGAAGGGTTAAGCAAATGACCCAGGGTTACAAAACTAGTAAGTATCTGAGGCTGGATTTGAACCCAAATCTTCTCATCTCCATGTCCAAAGCTCTATCCCTTGCACAACTTGGAAGAATAATAGGTAGCGTTTATGTAGTGCTTTAGGGTTTGCAAAGTGTTTCACAAATGTCATCTCATTTTATCCTCACAATAACACTTAGAGGTAGATGTTATTAATTAGTATTAGCTGTTACAGTTCCACCCTCGGTCCAGAGCTTCAGAGCCAGCTTTCCAGCTGTATCTGTCATATTTCCATTTGGCATCTCAAATTCAACATGTACAAAATTAAACTCACCAGCCAGTCCTGAAAACTTGCTCCTTCTCCTGACTCTCCCATTTTACCGATGGCATTGCCACCTTCCCAATCATCCTCATGCACCCCTACATCCATGTTGCTTTGGGAAGCCATAAGAGGTGCAGACCCCCTCATATCTCATAATCCTTTCTTCATTCCTTCTCTCTTTGAGTTACATTTTTACTTCTCTTTCCATAACACCTGGCACACAAAAGACACTTAATAAATGTTTAATGATTGATTAATTGATCATTTAGGCAGGACCAGGCTTGCCTGGGGGTAAAATAAGGTGTCACCTATAAAATGCAATCAGAAGAATGAAAAACCTCTGACTGTACCCTGCTGAAAATAAGTAGTCTTTTCTTTTTTTTTAAACCTGAAGCAAAACAAAATGGTATTCAGGTTCGAGCAACAGGATATGCAGCAACTCCATCCCTGGGAGGAGATTCTCTGGGGTAAAGGTATGGGAAGGAATCCCTCTAATCTCTTAGCTTATTATTTTAATATTTTTTTTCTTGCTAACTAAATGTGAAGTTCAGTAGTTTCAAGTATTGTCAAGTGAAAAATCCCAAGGATTTCACCAGAGAGTCCGGAGATGTATTTCTGATGTTGTCTCATTGCATAAAAACAAGCATCGCTAAGATGTAAGTGAACAGTTGTGTCAAGTTGTTGTACCTTACTAACTTCTGTCATAGGAGCACTCTTGACATGAGCGATTCCATTCTGAATTTGCAATGAGCACACACACTCCAATTCTCTATGTATGTCAACAACTTGAATATGTAAGTCTGATAATCAAATGTTTATGATCAGCACATCTGGTAAGCTTGACCAAATGATTTGCTTGTACAAGATGCCCAGGCCTTTTTGACTGGAAGGAAGAAGATGAAGGAAAGTACTTTATAGTGTAAAGGTAGGGTGATTGACTTAACCCCACTCCCATTTTATATAGGTAATAGAATGGTTGCCCAATTAGGGACATTGGATTAAATGGAGAAAGAATTTGAAAGCTATTTGATGAAATGAATATGATGAAGGTCTGTTCCAATGTCTACTCTAACCTTTATTATACCACCTAGGTCCTGTATAGAAGCACCAAATTACCTGGGATGAGAGGTTTTCCAGAAATTGGAGCAAGTATAGCTTTCCAGGATATCATTGAAAAGAAATTAGCTTGGTTGTGAGTGGGGTAGACAGAAGGAGGTACCTTGTTCCCCTCCACCAATAACAACATCCATAAATAACCCTTTTGGCCAGAGGAAGACTGTAAGTTTTGAAGGATTTGGAAGATTTTGGACTTTCCACCTTCCCACCACTAGTGTTCTGGTGGAATTCCTGGATCAGCTGGTAACCCTGTTGTAATTAGAAGCCAAGGACAGATGAACTCAGATTCATCATACTTAAAGGGAACTTCTTGAACATCCCATAAATTGGAGAAAAAGATTCCAGTAATCATGTGAGTTACCCCTCTGTCACATGTGTTCTGAGTCCACTTCCCCCTGTACCCTGCGTATGTGGGAGATTTTACTACAGACTTTGAGAGTATTTTTTAATACCAACTGCTCTCCCACCTTAGTAAACACTGCTTTCTAAAAGCTAACCAAGGCTGACTGACTAAATGTATTATCAATTTATAATTGAGTGGGGGGAGGGTGCAGAGCACATCAGTGAGGACTTCAGACAATGACATTAAAGACTCACCAGTGACTCCCAGGGGTATACCTAGAACCACAAGGTGGAGATAGTAAATGTAGCTAGACAAATTCTGGAGACACAGCTCATCAGTGGGAGTGGGAATTGAGATGAGGGTGACATAGTTTACATGGGCTACAACTGTAATGAAGGTGTAGATGCCAAAAGAATTCAAAGCATTTTAACAACTGAGGAAAGATAGCTATTTGCTTGGGTACAGGCTGCTGTCTTTGGTTGAAGCTTTTTGGGTATAAATATCTTTCACCCATGCCCAGGGAGGTGGCAGTTCCTTCACATCCATTCTAGCAACACATCAGAAAAGCCAATAGTATTCCAAGGTTTTATAGTCACAATCACTCACAGCACCAATATTGTTCCAAATGATAGAAAAGGGATAGGAATAGACACCATTCAGGAAGCTAACTATGGCTCCAAAGCAGTTGTCCTTTCACATTTCCTTTATGTATCTGAGAATTATTTTTCTCTGGAAAAGCAGGAGATGGAAAGGTGTGAAGAGATGAAGGAGAAATGGGGAATAAATATTGTGCTTTCTATGGTAAATCTGGGACCAAAGCCCCCAGCCCTTTAGCAAATGGATTTACAAGGAGTTAGAAATGCAAAAGAAGAAAATAATACTTGGTTCCAAAATTCAATAGCCTTATATTAGAGTCAATGATAGGGAGGAGAGGGAGAGCAAGTAGGAAGAGAACAACAGAACTCTCACCCTTTCAAACTCCCTCTGCCATATCCTTCTTATCTACTCTTTATCAAATTCCAAAGGGATTAGAAACTTTATGTATATATGTGCATGTGTACATATGTACATGTATATATACACACATATATATGTGTGTATATCCCTTTGTTCTGGGAGTGTTTTAATGGGGGCTTCCTGAAAAACCAGGCCCACTGGCACCATTTCTTTGAGCTAGAGAGAGATAACTTGGCTCCCTTCCACATAAGAGGGGACAGAAAGGAAGAAAAAATATATAAATATAAAATATAAAAGCCAGTAAGGCAATAGTCATTATAAACCCCTCACAGCAATATACCTTGTGCTCCTAGCCTTAGCTTCTACCCACAATCTCAAAAGTACCTTTTGTGAATGCATATTAGGTTTCCTATGCCTATCACCCATGTCCACCCATGCTAGGTCATTCCTTATACCAGGTCACCTTTCCAAAGAACGTTAAGACCTGGGCTTTGATGAGTCTATCCACTATAAGTCAAGAAGAGGAAGGGAAAGAAGAGTTCCTATAATGCTCTCTCTCTCTTTCCTATTCCATTTCATTGACAGCTAGCAGTTGAGGGAAAGAGAGTCTTTCCCTTGCCTTGCTCCCTACCATCTCCTACCCCCACCCACCAAGACCACCACAACAAAACCCCTCAAAATATCAGATTTGATGAACCCATAAAACTCATCAATCCAGGTAAGCCCTAGTTGTAATAAGCCCCATTCTTTAGCAATCATCACAGGTAGAAAATCAAAAAAGGTGGCCCAGAGAAACATTGATGGCATTGTTATCTACCCTTGCCCCAAACTATCCACTCTCATCCCTCAACCCTATCCTCTTGAACTCACTCCATTCTTGACCCAAGCAACACAACCCTTTCTAATCCACTAAAAGCTCCTGGAAGGGGCACTGGCAAGAGGGCAGTCTCCCCTACTCCTCCCCTTAGGAAAACCAACCCTACCTCAAATACACACACACACACACACACACACACACACACACACACACACACACACCCAGAACTCAAGACAATACATTCTAAGCAACAACCTGGTATAAACACACAGATGCAACAGGGAAGAGAAGAGTTCTGGTGGCAGAGGGGAACAGTGGGACTGGTGGCTAATATTCCACAGATCCTGTTATCACTGGCACAAAATCAGCAAAATCTAGAGACAAAATTAAATTCAACTTTCTCCTTTTTATGTGTGTGTTTGTAAGCCGTTATCAGTGCACAATACAACAAAGGTTCAAAACACAGAGGTAGTAATTTTTACTCACCCAAGAAAGGGTGGTTTGGTCCTTGAAATGTAAAAAACCACACCCAGTGCCGGAGAGGAGAGCAGGATTGGGAAGGGATAGGAGGAAACATTTACCCTGCCTGAAAACAGCTGGATAGCTCCCAGGTGTTCGGCTCATTCAGGAATGCATAGCCATGAGTTCATTGAATCCTAAGATTTAGAACTGGAAGAGAATTTAAGGATCAAAGAATCTTATATTTAGAGCTGGAAGGTACCTTAAAGGCCATCTAGTCCAACCCCCTCATTTTACAGATGAGGAAACTGAGGCTCAGAGAGGTTAAGTGACTTGCCTAAGCTCACACAGGTAGTAAATAGCAGATCTGGGAGTTAAACCCAGGTCCTTTGCCTCCAAAACTAGTGTTCTTTCCACTGCATTACCAATCTTCATGTACAGATTAGGAAACTGAGGCCTGGGGAGGCAAAGTGATTTGCCTAAGGTCACAAAGATAGCAATCAGCAAAGCCAGGTTTTTACCCCAGCTCATCTGACTCCCAGTCCAGTGTTTTCTACTCAGTCACGTTCAAGTAAGAGTGGAAAGTTGGAGGGGGGAGTGAGCAAAGCTCATTCCTTCTTGTCTCTTACCAGCTGGAAAGTCTCAGCTGGTAAGTGACCAATAGCACTCACACATACACATACACACATTCATCCACTAACATGTGCTACAACCATCACTTATAAAAATCAAGAGCTGGAAGGGATTTTTGAGATATCTAGCCTAACCCTTCATTTTACAAGTGAGAAAACAGGCCTGAAAAGTTAAGTAGCTAGCCCAAGGTATCACAGATAGTAAATGGCAGTGCTAGGATTCAAACTCAGGTTATCTGACTCCAAGGTCAGTGCTCTTTGTACTACACAACTCTGTCTCTACTTGCAAAAAGTTCATCATAGAAAGAGAAGAGAACAAAGTGGTTGGATCCAATACCACAACTTGGGCGTAGGTTATCACCAAACATAGTATGGAGGGTCTCATACAGAGAGGACTGGCAATTCTGAGATCAAGGCCAGGTACTGAGTTGGCCAATGCTCAGTTTCCTCTACCATTATTTCCACCTCTGTTACACCTTCCCCTATAATGACTGTACATGTACATAGTTTGTGTGGGAAATCAGGTCTGTTGGTGGGGATGGGGGAGATGCAGAGCAAGAGTGGAAAGTATATCTTCAACATGTTAGCTGTTCCTTTGGAGACTTGAGTCTGGAAAAGAAAAGATGAATTTGCAATAGATTAAAACGACCCACTTTCTTCACCATCTACTGCCCTTCCCCCCAAAAGGCAACTCTCTTACAGGAGAACAATAAGATGGTAGTGGGAAGGTCAACTTCCTTGTAGCCTTCCTTGTACAACAGTTGTCCCTTCCTAAGAATAACCTGAACCAGATCAAGATGAAGGAAAAAGTAGACAGAACAAGCGGGAATATGGGTGGGAAGTAGAAAGTATGAGAAGTCAAAGTATGAGGAAGATACAAGAGAACAATCTCCTTCCTTAGTTCTGGGAGGCGACAACCAGGGTATTCACATAGCCATGGGGTCCCATGTCATTCTCTGGGATGCAGTGGCCCAACTGAGAACCTCCCTGAGGGGTGGGCGGTGGTGGCGATGGGGGCGGCTCTGGGGGAGGGCCTCCGTAACCTCCTCGGATCCTGTTAGGGGAACCCAGACTCCCTTGGCCCCAGCAGCCCTCCAAAGCTTCCAATCCCCGGCAACCAAGGAAAAAGAGGTTTTTGAGCATGAAGACTGAGAGTGGCTGCTGGTAGCTCACCACCAGAAGGCAGCGCAAGGCCAACAAAGGCACGTCCACCAAGCAGCCAGCCAGCAATCTCAGGAGCCTGCTACAGCCACCAGCCCCAGCCCCCCAGGAAGGGGTATTGGTCGGGGTGGCGGTGTTAAGTTCATAGAGCCAGAGCACTGGAGAAGTGAGGGTCAGGAAATAGACAGAGATGAGCAGGTAGCGAAGGTGGGAAGGCAGAGGTACCCGGCCTTCTAGCATCAGCTCCACCAGGGTGAAACTGTCCAGTAAGTCTAGACAAGTTCCCAGGAAGCAACCAGCAGCTCGGTGGTGCTGAGGCTGCAGGAGCAGGGGTCCTGCTGATCCTAGAGGGGCTCCTGCTTCACTAATGGCCCGTACCAAACTGTAGAGCAGGGGCGCAGACAGCGCCATAGTGATACGAAAGCCCGTGGTACCAAATGGCGCTCGTAGTTCGATGAGGTCCAGGATGGACGTGCCAAGTATCAAAATCACCTTGGGTGTGAAGGCAATGGAGTAGATCAGCCAGGCCAAGTAGGCAAAAGCAAACTCTCCCCCGGATCCTACAGAGTCCAAACCATCTCCCAGGCCGCCCCCACCACCACGAGCCCGGACTTTGCCTCCAGCGCCAGTGCCCACAGCTGCCGATGGAGCAGGCAGGTGGAGAGGTGGGGGTCCCGAGTGGTGGTGGTGCTGGTAGTGGTTGTGCAAGCTGGCGGCACTTCCTCCTCTACGGCCACGGCTATTCTTAGCGAAAAAAATGGCCCAGCCAACCACAACCACCAGATCTGTGGCAATCCAGGAACACCAGTACAGGTCGGTGACAGTGATGAGATACAAGTCTAGCAGCCCACCTTGAGCCAGCAACAGCACCACGGACAGCGCCTGGTAACCCCACTTGCACTCCGAAGTAGGGGCACAACAGCCTCGCCGACCCCTGGAGGAGCCCCTGGATGAGTGACCACAGCAACAGCAGCAGCAGGAGCAGGGAGAGGAGCCGCTACCACCGCCGGGCCCACTGGGCCCCCCGGAAGAACGGCCCCCTGGCCCTCCGATGGGTCCCGTTCCACCCCCACCAGCAAAATCCACTGCGGTCATACTACAAGAGGAGGTGGATGTGGACTTTGAGGAAGAGCAGGAGGAAGAAGCGGTGTGACCGATCAGCTGAGCGCCTCCCTGAGCAGAGGGCTCTAGGGGGCCAGAAACTGTGGCGGGCACCAGGGGCTTGCTAATACTGATGCTCTCTTCGTCTTCGTCTTCCCGCTCCACTCCTGTGCTGCTGCTTGGGGAGCCGCGGAAGCTGCCGCCTCTCCTGCCTCGTCTCCCTCCTCCTCCCCTGCTGGTGCTAGTACTGGTGCTGGTGCTGCTGTCCTTAGAGCCCCTCCGGCAGCTGCGGTAGGAGCCCCCGCGAAGAAAGAACGGCTGCAGCTGGGAGGCGGTGGAGGGCGGTGGAAAGGAGCCGGAGGAAGAGGAGACTGGACTGTGGTTTCGGAGCGCTGAGTGCATTGTCTTCTGAAGAAGTGCTTCTGGGGGGCTCCCCAGCTGCTCCTTCCCCGCCAACCCCTGGGGGCGGCGAGGCAGCCGTGGGAAGCCCTGGCGATCTTCTCGGCTTCCTCCTCCTCAGCTGCTAGGTCTTGCAACTGGACCAGGTGGCTAAAAGATCCAAAGTAGAGCTGCCGGACTGGCAAGCTGAGACAGAGAGTGGGAGAGAGTGGGAACTGAAGAGACAGACGGTGATGGGCGGGGGTGACGGTGGAGGGGGTGTTTGCAAAGAGAGAGCCCTGGAAGGGAGAGAAGAGGAGGAAGGGAAGAAGAAAGATAGGCGGCAAGGAAACCAGGACTGGATTCAGTGAGGAAGGAAAATAACATAGTGAAGAAAGAGAATCATAAACCTGCTTTGCCGGATTTATCTTGGGAAAGAAAAAAGCTGAAATACAAAGGCGAGGAGAGGAATTGGAGCAGCTGGCATAGAGACCCAAAGTCCTTAGTTAAACTGCTGAATCCCTCTAACTGGTAAGGAACAAATATTTTTGAGGTACCTACTATGTGCTGTGTGTTTTACAAACATCTGGTTATTTACTCACAATTCTATGAGGTAAATGCTATGATCCCTATTTTACAATTGAGGAAACTGAGACAGTGAGAAGTTAAGTGACAAACCTAGGGCCATACTGCTGTAAGTATCTGAGGCTGGATTTGAACTCAGATCTTCCTGATTTCCCAGTCAGCACTCTATCCATTTTACTATCTAGCTGCCTCTAAGAAGATAAAGTAGGCCAAAAAGGTGACTCTTTCCTCTTCCCCAACACGAAGTTTGAGGGGCTAGAAGTGAATTATAGCCTCTGTAGTCCTCATTGTCTACACTGCATCCCCCACCAGATGAACAAAGCACTATGAACTCAGGTCAGACCTCTAGATGTGTAGAAAAGGCTATACATAAAGGATAGGAAAGAATTCAATTCAATTCAAGAGAAATTCTTTCAAGGCACTGTGCTAAGTTGTGAGGATACACAAATATGCAGAAATCTCCACCCTGAAGGAGCTTACACTGTGTGGTACGAGCAATAATTTGAAAAGAGTGAGAATATTAACCACTAAGTCTTTCAATTTCTAAGCTTTTTTGTGGGAGAAGGTTGTAACCAGAGAAGAAAGACTTGAACTGAGTAAGAAAGATTTATGAAGAAGACTTAGAGGAATTTAGACTTGTAAAGGCTAGATCTTAAATTTGGAGAGGAATTTTTTTTCAGAAATTTGGAAGAAATTGAGGAAATATTGGAGGACAGAAACATCTAGGTCCAGATTCTACTTCTGGCCTCTGTGGGAAAAAGTTGCAGGAGAAAGGAACAACTGTATGGAGAAATGACCTGAAGAAAAGGCATCAAGGAAAAAAAGTTGCTAGTTAGCCAACTAAGGCAAATAAAACAAATTAATAAAATAAACAAATGAATAAATAAAGAAATGATCTGGTATATAAAATAAGTTACCAAAACAAATAAGAAGGGAAGTAGTATGTAACATGTGATTGAGACAAAGGAAAAGAAGTTGGGTGTGGTCAAGTTACTATGAGGTACTTAAAGGTTGTAAAGGTCTTAACAAAAATGCAAATACTAAAAAATCTCAACAGTTTGGAAAGTGGAAAGCTTTGCATTATTTTATGTTGTGTATGATATTTGTAAGTAGCCATTGCCAAAAAACTACTATCTATATTCCAAGAGTAGGTGAGTCTCCCTCTTAGAAGAGGTGAAAAGATATAAGCAACACATTTCCATATTATCAAGGACAATGAAATGTTACTTTTAAAAAAAAGTTGTCAATGGGGGGAAAATCTGAAGTGATGGAAGGGAAATGACCCTTACCACTAAGCTGAAGAAGCAAAGAATGTCACTAAAAGAAGAGGGAAAGAAAAAGATAAAGAGTACACTAGAAGCTTAAAAACAAATTTAAAGGTCTTTGAGGAGAGGGGAATTTGATGCTTTGAAGAGAAAGTATCTATTTTTGTCCTCCAAAAAAATGATAGACTCACAGAAGCCAACTGGCTTTCAATAAGTGTCAGAGGAAAAAGAGAAATGGAGGTTGGTAACTTCCTGCTCAGTGGTACTGAGGCAGCTATTAGATGAGCTGATAACTATGGAGAGTTCTATTGTTTTCACAGGGTATTTATCCAAGGAATAGCAGAGAACCTTCCCAGATTTAAAAATCTCATGATTCACGTGGAAAGAAATGATGCAACCAGAAAGAACTAGAAACTGCTAAAGATTATGAAGTCTTGGGAAAGAAACTGAAGATTACAGGGATACAAGTTTTGCTTTTCTTTATTGCTTCCTACTAAAGGTAATGTTTGCAGAAGAGAAAACTGACTTGGGAAGGAATAGCTAAGAAGACTATGTCTGAGAATGGCATTTGAATTTCTGGACCATGGCTAAAAAGAAAGATGGCCAGGGGTGGAATGTGCATTTTCCTGGAGTTTTGCAAGTCTAATCAAAAGAGTTTTAAAATAAAAGGGAGTGGGGGTGGGTAGGTGGTGCAGTGAATAGAGCACTGGCCCTGGAGTCAGGAGGACCTGAGTTCAAATTCGGCCTCAGACATTTCACACTTACTACCGTGTTTCCCCGATAATAAGACCTATTCAGAAAATAAGCCCTCCCCTTACTGTGTAAAATTCCCCTAAAATAAGCCCTCCCCCGAAAATAAGCCCTATTGAGATTGCTACTGTAGTGAAGGTGATCCCCTGCGCTACACACTACATTACGGTACCCTCTGTATGCACCGTCCCCCCCCCCCCGAGTGAAACGCACACCACGCTCCAAGCCGTATCCAATCAGAGCTGCAGCAGTGAGCGCGTCATCCTGTTCTTCCCCAGTGATTTGCTTGCTGGCACATTTTTTTGTTCACATTTACCTGTTTATTAAAATTGCTGTCAATGTTCATTAAAATAAGCCCTCCCCTGAAAATAAGCCCTCTGGTGGTTTTCTGTCCAAAAAAATTTAATAAGACAGTGTCTTATTATTGGGGAAACACGGTAGCCACGTGACCAAGTCACTAAACCCCAATTGCCCTGCCTTCCCCCCTCCAAAAAGCAAAAAATAAAATAAAATGAAATAAAAATAAATAAAAGGGAGTGGAGAAAGCCTTCAAGCTAGATACCACAGACAGTAAAAATAACAAATAAAGAAAAATAGCAATCGAAGGGCCCAGAAGTCCATAAGAGACAAAATTCAAGAAAGGAGCCAGTAATAAGAACCATGGCTATAAATAAATGTCCAAAGCTCAAGCAAGAGGTACAAAGGATCCTAATGAAAGGAAGACAAACTGGATGCTAAGTTCATGGATACCAAGACATGGAGAAATGAATCACATGACAGGAGTATGACTGGGGATGAGCATGCTGAATTTAAAAGAAGGCAGGGGAAGAAGAGGGACATTATTTATTAAGAAGGTATGATCATATGAAGAAATCTAGGATCCAGATGATAGAAGCATTGTGGAAAGTATTTGGGTGCGGGGCGGCCAGGTAGCACAGCGAGTAAGAGCACTGGCTCCAGTGTTGAGAAGACCTGGAGATCGAATCCCGGGCTCAGACACTTAGCACCCATCCAGAAACACCTGGCCGTGTAACCTTGAGCAAGTTACTTAACCCCAATTGCCTAGGGGCGGCCAGGTGGCTCAGCGAGTAAGAGCACCGGCTCCAGTGTCGGGATGACCTGGATCAAATCCAGGCTCAGATACTCAGCACCACACCCAGAAATAACTGGCCGTGTAACCTTGAGCAAGTTATTTAACCCCGATTACTTTAAAAAAAAAAAAAAGTATTTGGGTGAAGATCAATGGAGACAAAAAGAAGCAACTTTATCTTTGGATTTTACTACCAACCACTGGGAAAAAGATGAGGATTTCAAGAAACATAAAAAGACTAGCACAGAAAAATGGTATAATACTGACAGGAGACTTCAATTATCCAGACATTTGCTGGAATTTTCCCTCTTTCTGCCAAAAACAAAACTGCTAATAGTTTCTTGACTTAAACTAATGAGAACTTCATCCTTCAAAAAGTTGAGAAATCAACAGAAGAAAATCTGTTCTAAATATGATTCTCACTGATAGGTTAGCACAGGGCCTAGCACATAAATGTTGATTGATTAATTGATCTAGCCTCAGAATGAAAATGATTGGAACCCTGGAAGAAAAGGAGCACCCTCTCCTAGAATTTTGGATAAAGAAGAAAAATAAAGTTGGGCATAGCCTGACAAGCATTCCAGATTTGGAAAAAGAAAATTTCAAACAGTTCAGAGTTCAAAAGACAGGTAGGGTCACATGAACTAATTCTATAGGTATAGTTAGCCCAAGAAGGATAGGAAATGCTCAAGAATACAATTCTGAAGACATAAAGTAAAAACAATTCAGATAAGGAGGGAAAGGGGGAATTCTCTAAAGAAATTGATGTAGATACACTGGATATTTCACCAATTAACTTGTAATTCTAAAAGATACATACATATGTGTATGTATATACATACATACATACATACACACACACACACACACACACAGAAAATGGAATCCAGGGTGGGTAACAGAATGAATACAAAAATGTGAAATGATATTAATAAGATCAGTCTAAAGAATGCTAAATGAACCAAGGCTATCAAGTAAAGCTTGAGGACAATAAAAAGTTTTTTGTTTGGTGATAAATCACAACACAGAAAAGAAAAAGAAGCTCAATTCTTATTTTGTTAATTTTTTCTTCAAAGGAGATTGATCTTTATATTGGAAATAATAGGGGGAAAAATGGTTCATGGGAAGCTGATGTCCAGGACAAATTAGGAGATTGTAGGAAAGTACCTATTTGACCTTGATGAATTCAACTGTCCTGGCCCAGATGAACTTCATTTTTTGGTACTGAAAAAAAAGGGGAGATGTAATTGCTGGGCCACAGTAAATAACATATGAAAAATCATGGAGAATGAAAGACGTACTGCAGGACTAGAAAAAGGGAGATATCAGAATTCTCCTCCCCCTAAAAGGAAGAGAACTGAATCTGCAAACTATTGACCAGTGGGTTTGACTTCAATTCCTGGCAGAACAAACATAGATAGATAGACAGATAGATAAGTTAAATAAAAGGTAGTTTGGGAGGCTAGCACTAGCAGGATCAGGAGAGGTTTCATACAGAGAGGGTGCATTGATGAGACTGCATCTAGAATACTATGTTCATTTCTGAGTGTCAATTTACAGACAAGTTGGAGACAAGTTGCTGAGTTCAGGGAAAAAAAACAAAACAAAAGTAGGTCAATTTGACTGAAATATTGAATGTAAAGGCAACAATGGGAAATTAGTATTGCAAGGTAGACTAGAACCAGATTTGTGAAAATCTGGCCTTAAATATCAAACTAGGAAATTTGCATTTTATCCTAAATGGAATAGGGAGCCTGAGAAAATTCATGAGTTGGGAGGTGATAGTCAGATTAGTGCTTGAGGGAGATTTATATGGCAGCTATATAGAGAATGCATTAGCAGCCAATTTGTATATTATCTGAGTAGAGTAAAAGGTGATGAGGACCTAAATTAGGAGAGTAGCCTTATGAGTGGAGAGAAGGGTTCAGAAAGGAGAGATGTTGTAGAGACAGAACAGATGAGACAAAGTGATTGGATTTGGGTGATGAGGAAGAGTGAAAGTGGGGGACAAGGGTCGGCTAGGTGGCTCAGTAAGTAAGAGCGCTGGCCCCAGAGTCAGGAGGACTCAGGATCAGTTCTGGCCTCAGATACTTAACACCCACACAAAATAACTGGCCGTGTAAGCTTGGGCAAGTTACTTAACCCCAATTGCTTTAAAAAAAATGGGGGACAACTCTAAGGTTGCATTCCAGCTTGACTGGAAAGATGATGTTACCCTCAACAAAAACAGGGAAGTTTGGAGGAAGGCCAGGTTTGGTGGGGAAAGAGATGCCAGGAGGCTGAAATATAGCTAATGAATCCTGCTTTGGACAGGTTGAGTTTAAGATACCAATGTGGTACCCTGTGGGACTGGAGCTCAGTAGAAAGCATCACCCACATAAAGGAATTATGTAAATATATGAGATAATTTCGTAAGGGGGTATAGAGAGAACAGAGAAGTTCTTTAAAATCTGTTTTCCCCAAATCTGGAGTGCATGTCAGACTACATCCAACTTTCCACTCCAGGACAGATCCCCTGGGTATACCCACACTTTGGGAGCAGGATTTGTATTATGCTCTAGCAAATGAGACTGAGAAAGAGCAATCAGGTTGGGAAAGAACCAAGAAAGAGCAGTGTTACAAAAGCTGAAGAAGGAAGCAGTACCCAGGACTGGGGAGACGTTGACGATATCAAAAGCAATGGAGAGGACAAGATGATATCTCATACATGGAGTATGTATTTGGTTCCCAGTCTTTAGTGGTTCTCCATTGGAGCAGATCCTCACATGCCTCAAGCTCCCAAAGATTCAAGACCTCTCTTGGTAGTCCTGAGTCCCATTAGCAAAGGCTCTCACATGAAGCATTACAATGACTGGGGACCAGAGAAAAATGAGGCAGGATTTAGTGAATTGGAACAATCACCAGCAGAACTTGGGGGAAGAAAAACCAGGTTATTAGGTAGGGACTCAGGAAGATATGTAGGAGCAGAAAAATACTGAAGCTCACATATGCAATTAACTTTGTTTTTTCCCATTACCAGACAAAGCAGGTATCAAAATGGGAGAGGAGTAAGAGACACACAGTATTATTTGCTTTAGGTCATGGACCTTTCCCAGAGTTGTTATTCCCTATACATCCCTCACACTGGGCTATATACTTATTCCTAACCCTGTTGGAACCAGAAAGGAATGTGTGAAATTGGGAGATCATTTTGTGAGATAATCAAATTCACAACTCATTAGGTCATCCTCTGTTTCTCCTTATCCTTCCACTCCAATCTCCCAGCTCCATTACCAAGATTTGTCTTAGCTGATTCTCTCTTACTATGTTCGCAACTTTTCTGATACTTCCTTCAGGCTCTGAATGATTGTAGCATGTAATCAGCAAGTGGCAAAACAAAGATCTATATATAATCTACCAAGTTGCATGAGACTTTATAGATCACACTGTAATTTATGTTTTTTTACTTAAACTCCTTGGAAATAGGACATCTGAACAGTCACAACTGGCACCTAAAGTATTTTCCTTACCTGTCCCTCTCCTACAGACAAGTACCCATGGCTTTACTCCTAGAAAACTAAAAGGAGAGAGGTATAAAACTGCTTTCAAAATAGCTGCAGCTTCCCAGACTGGTTCTCTTGATTTATTGTAGCTCAGTTATATCAATGTATGCCAAAATATCACCCTACTCACAGTACCCCAGTTGCTGGTGGAAATATACTGCATTAAAAAGTTGGTGGACAAACAGCTTGGTCACTGATGCCCATATTGGCTCAGGTTGAAAAGCCAACCAAAGGCAGCCCAATGGTAAACAATAAAGTGGTGGTGAGAAAGAGAATATTGTCATCCAACATCCTCAGTGGCTGCAGCAACACCACCACCATCACCACTCCATCTTCTCTATAGAGCCATAACACTATGCATTTAGCATAAGTCACTAGGTTGGCCAACAGCTTCCTACTGCTCAAGTTTAGAAGCAATATTTTACAAAAGGAATAACTTAAAATCAATGCAACTAAGGAAAAAAAGGAAAACTATTGATTGAGAAAACAATATTTGCATCAGTTATCTCTGATAAATATCCAATGTCCAAACCATATGGGGAATTGAAAGTCAACACAGCATAATGAATAGAGGGTTATCAGGAAACCCTGAGTTCAAGTCCTGCTTCTGATGCTCCCCGGTTTGTAACCTTGAGAAAATATAATTTAAGAAAAAAAGAGGTGATGATAATAATGGCTAGCATTTATATAGCATTTGCATGTGTACTACCTCTGTGAGGTAGGACCTATTATTATTCCCACTTTATAGGCAACTCTATGAGTTTCAGAGAAGTAACAGATTTTCATTACTAGAGGAGATACCTCTCCAGGAGCTGCTTACACTGATGAAATTGCAGGGCTCATAACATATACGTGGATATTACACACATTTTATATATGTACATACACACACACACACACAAATACTGTCATGGAGGTTACTTACATAGGACATGTGCAGGAATGTGTCTTCAGGTGCCATTCTAGGGAGCATGTTCTAGGGCTCCCCTGGGAATCTCCAGAGACTCCAGGGATATGTATGACTTGATGCTAAAGGACCCTGACCTTTGTAATGACAAGGTTATCTCCCACTGTTCCCCTAGCAATGTAGACAGCAGCAGGGGAGGAGCCACATCAGTCTTAGAAGCAGAGACAGTTTCTAGTTTGTTTACTTCCTTTCACTCTTCCACATTTCAAATAGCTCTTCTTCACTAGATTTTTCATGAGGGGGTGGTTAAAGAGGCATTGTTCTTTCCCCTAATCTTTTAACATGGCAACTACTGCTGAGTTTCATCAGGCACTAGCAAAAATGATCTGGGTCCAGGCCTTGGGACCCCCGGCTACATTTTCTGCTTTGTGTTTCCTTGCCTGAGCGTAGGTGGCAGAAACTGTGATCCTGAGATGACCATGGCCAGCCTTGGAGGCAGCTTGTGAATTTGAGGTCTGAAGATCCTGTGTTCCTTGGTCAGAACTTACTGACCACACAGGGAGATTCTACATCAGAGAAGATAGCACCAGCAGGAGAAGGAGCTCAACCTCTGGCTGAGCTTTCCAGAAGACAGAGACTGTTCGGGTATTTCACAGCCAAAGTGAAATATGAATGCCTATTTAACAGTCCTGCTAAATGTTTTATGCTTTCATATTTTAAAATCTGTCTCCCAGGAGAGTATAGAAGTAATTATAAGTTGTTATATCCTGCTTTAAATTTTTCTAGAAATGTTTGTTTTTGAGTATTGCATGTGCTAACCATTTCTTCTGTGAAGAGGAAATAAATACCTCACACCTGATTCACATTGTACATTAATGCCTTTCCACTACCTCATTCGGGGAGATTTTAGAAGTAAGTCAAAGCTAAACTTTAAGTATTGGGATGGGCATGTAAAGAGCCAAAGAGTATGAGAAAGAGAGTCTCATTTCCCATATTAGAAGCTGGGCTCACCCAAGAAAGAAACTAGAAGATGGGGAAAGCTTAGTGGAGGACAGAAAATTGTTCATATAACTCTACATATATTTGTAGATACATATATGGTTGCATATGGTTTGTTTATTGTTTATAATTCTTTTTATATTCTGTTTGTATTCTACAAATACACATATGTACCAAAATCAATATGAAAGACTGCTCCAAATAAATAATAAGAGACATATAAATGAAAATAACCACAAGGTTTTTACCTCACTTCATGTAAATTAGAAGATGTGACCAAAAACAGGAACTGGAGATGCTGTGAGAAGGCAGGTACACTAATACATTGTTGGTGGAACTGTGAATTAAGTCAACAGTTCTGGGTACCAATTTGGAATTATGTAAGAAAAGTTCTAAACTGTTCTTTACCCTTTGACCCAGATATCCCGCTGCTGAACATATACCCCAATGAGGTAAAAAACAGAGACAGTTCCTATATACAATAAACTACTCATTGCAATATTTTTTGTGATAACAAAGAACTAGAAACAAGGAAGGTACCTATCAATTAGAGGACAGTTAAATAAATTGTGGTATATGAATGTCATGGATTATTCTGGTCCAAGAGAAAAAAAAAAAAGAGGCAGCTAAATGGCACAGTGGATAGAGCACTGAGCCTGGAGTCAGGAAGACTCATCTGAGTTCAAATCTGACCCCAGAAACTTACTGTGTGACCCTGGGCAAGTCACTTAACCTTGCTTGCCTCAGTTTCCTATCTGTAAAATGAGCTGGAGAAGGAAATGACAAACCACTCAAGTATCTTTGCCAAGAAAATCCCAAATAGGGTCACAAAGAGTTAAATATGATTGAAACAACCAAGCAACAACAAAAAAACAAGTATGAAGAATTCAGAGAAACATAGGAAAATTCATGTGAACTGATGCAGAGTGAAATAAGCAGAATTAAAAATGACTACAACAATTTTAACATAAAAAAATATAAAACTGTGTTAGTATAGAGTTTAGAGGAAGAGCAACAGAACCACACAGGCAGAAGCTAACAAAATGTCATTACTACTCACAAGGGAAAGAAGAGAACAAATGCCAAGAGAAAACAGACTTGGTGCGGCCCCCATGCCTCTCATGCAACTCTGCTGGATCCCATGGGTCAAGGTGCAGAACTGATTTTGTTGATCAGTCTTACTGAATTTTCTTTTTTATCTTTTTTTAAGGGATGGTTCATTCAATGAGGGGATAAAGTGAAGAAGTCTATTTGGAAATGAATATGATAGAAAAACAAAAGGCATCATACATATAGACTATAATCTATATCAAACTGCTTGCCTTCTCAAGGACGGGGAATTGATAAGAAAATACAAATTAAATGTTTAAAATACATACAGTCAGTCAGTTGTCAGTTCTGCTATGATACTGTGTTCCTAAAAAACCACTACAGCATGTAAAATTATAAAAACCACAGAGCTTATAAGAAAAATAGGACACTCAAAACCTTCATCAGTGACATTAAAAACATATAATAACAATAAAAATGGTTGCACTTTTTTTAAACACATGTTAAATGGTTAAGAAATACATAAATACTACACTAAATAGTGCTACTGTCCATACCTTTGGGCTACTGTTCAGTCTGTATCCCGATTTCCACAGGCCTGGGCTGGCATAGTCAAGTATGGTTGAGAGGGTGGGCTTTGGCAGGCTGCAACTTCAATTCCCAGCTGGGTTCAACAGCCATGGCAGATATGGAGGTGGGAGAGTTCCTGGGTCCAGTCCAGCCCTTCAAAGAGCTCCTACTGTACTAGAAGCTAAAAATTGCCATTTCCCTTGAAAACGACCTGAAGTTTTTTCATAGAAGTGGATGTCTGAGGAGGGTTGCAGTTGTGAGTTATTGTGAAGTGGTGTAGTTTTCTAACTTGTAGTATGCTCAAATTATTCCTTAACATATCAATCATGCTGGAACAAATTTTCATTTTCAAAACAAACATTTTATCAAAACTGATTTTATATATATATATATATATATATATATATATATATATATATATATACACGTACACAGTGAAAAGAGAAAAGCTAAGGTAAACAGGATGTGTTCCTTAAATTCAAACATTAAAGAATACATCTTTCCCTACAGTTTACCATTGGCTGCAGCAAAACTTCCAGCTTCAGATACCCTGATTACTCTCTCCTTCCTCTTCTCTCCAAACAAACATAAGCTTTTGTAGGTATATCCTGGTTTCCTCCATGTTTATTTGTCTTGTGGGGCTCCTTTCAATCCAAACTTTGCATTTTTCCGATATTTCTGAACCAAAGTCTGATTTCTTCTCTGTTCTATCTCGTATTTTATTTTTTCTTTGGTATAAGTTCCCATGATAGATTACAACAAAGATCAGCTCTGTTTTGTTAGAACAAGTTCTGGAGGTATTTTCCAATCCCCACTTACACTGGGAGGTCTGGTTCCCACGTGGCAGCTGCTACATCTCCCCCTCAGAGTTCTAGGGGGTTCAGAGTTCTACCTTGAGGGTTAAGGTGAAATTGAAGAGGTTATCCACTAAGACGGTTAGGGTTGCTCTGGAGACCCCAAAATACCAACACGCTGCTGTCCTGCCAAATGAATTCGACTCAAGTCTTCCCAGCCAAAGAAAAGTAAAATTTATTAAAAGTTCGCTTGCATCAGACACAGAATAAGTCTGTGCTAGGTCATTCTATGGCGCTCTCACAAACTTGAGGATAAGACAGGGTCTTATATACAGAAGGTTGTGGGAAGAATCTAGGGATGGTCTAGCGGAGGAGTTTGGGGAGGGTCTTCAGGAGGAGTTAATGAGGTCAATGAGTGATTAAGGGTGGGAGGTAGCTGGAGGCTACAGACAATGGTGGGCTAGGCCAGTTCAAGGGTGGATTGATATTTTGATAGTCTCAAGGGTGGGAAGCAGATGAACAATGGAGGGCTAGGCTAGTAACTAGGCTAGTAGTTAGCAGTTAGTAACTAGGCTAGAGGTCTGGGCCCAGCCACAATGTAAGACTTATTGCCTCATGCAAATACCTCCTCAAATGAGACAATTTAATCAAGAGTCCAAGGGAGGTTCCCAGAGCCTGTACCTCAAGGACTCAAGGAGCATACCTCATCAGGATCTTCCTCAGGGGGAAGAGCCAAGATGGCAGCATAGAAGCTGGAAAACTCTATGAGCTCTCCCAATAACCACCTCAAATACTTACAAAATATGACTATAAACAAACTTTAGAGCTACAGAACCCACAAAGTGACAGAGAGAAACAAATTTCCCACTGAAGGCAGCCTGGCCGGCCTACAGGAAGGGGCCATCTCAGCATGCTGGGAACCAAGCCCAGCCCCACGTGAGCCTGTGCTTTTAGCCCCAGGATGTCCACCAATGGCAGCTGGAGCCGACTTCAGGAGAGTGAATTACCAGCAATTGTGGCAGTTTCCAGACTTATCAACCCATAAATGCCAAAGAGCAAGTAAAAGGTCAGTGTGGAACTCTGTTGGAACTGAGGGGGATGGAAGAACACAATCCGGTCCCTGCCCCTGGGGCAAGAAACAGCAGAGGTGCAGCAGCTGTGTAGCTGCCACATACGTGGCTGCTTCAGAACCTGTGGCCTGCAGATTGTAGAGGGACCAAGTGACCTTTTTTGGGGACAAAAAGGATCAAAGCATGGAATGGGAGGAAGACAACAAAATCAGAACTCCTGCATCAAGAGCTTCCAAGAAAAATATGAACTGGTTACAGGCTATGGAGGAGCTCAAGAAGGATTTTGAAAATCAAGTAAGAGAAGTGGAAGAAAAATTGGGAAGAGAAATGAGAATTATGCAAGAAAAATCATTAAAAGAGAGTCAACAGTCTGACTGAAGAAAATAACACCTTGAAAAATAGACTAACTCAAATGGCAAAAGAAGCCCAAAATTCCAATGAGGAAAAGAATGACTTAAAAAGCCAAATTTGCCAGATGGAAAAGGAATCTCAAAAGCTCACTGAAGAAAATCATTCCTTCAAAATTAGAATGGAGCAAATGGAAGCTAATGACTTTATGAGAAATCAAGATATTATTAAGCAGATCCAAACAAATGAAAAAATAGAAGACAATGTGAAATATCTCACTGGAAAAACCACTGACCTGGAAAATAGATCCAGGAGAGATAATTTAAAAATTATTGAACTACCTGAAAGCCATGATCAAAAAAAGAACCTAGAAATCATCCTTCAAGAAATTCTCAAGGAAAATTACCCTGATGTTTTAGAACCAGAGGGCAAAACAGAATTAAAGAATTCACTGATCGCCTCTTGAAAAAGATCCCAAAAAGAAAATTCCTAGGAATATTATAGCCAGGTTCCAGAGTTCCCAGGTCAAGGAGAAAATATTACAAGCAGCCAAGAAGAAATAATTTGAATATTGTGGAAACACAATTAGGATAACACAAGATCTAGCAGTTTCTACATTAAGGGATTGAAGGGTTTGGAATATGATATTCCAGAGGTCAAAAGAGCTGGGATTAAAACCAAGAATCACCCACCCCACAAAACTGAGTATAATGTTTCAGGGGAAAATATGGTCATTCAATGAAATTGAGGGTTGAGGTGGTTTTCTAAATCTATTGGTCACAATCCCAATTGGTATTCTTTCCCCTTCTCCAATGATAGCCATCAGTGGATATCAAACAGTCGGGCAACTGGCTTTTAAAAAGGAATTTTTACTGAAGAGTATAGTAAGAACATTTGGTATAAAACATTCTCCCAAAACTCTGATATCCTCTCCTATCAGTATATACAGAATCCAGGACAGAGTTGGTGATTGATTGATTGGCTTTATCAATCTCCAACCTTATACTATAAAAGGTAAGCAAACAGGCCATAAGACAAGGTAACCAAGAATATTAGCAAGATCTAATAATACTCCTTATTGTTTATAACCCTTTTTTTTCATACACAGACAACCAGAACCTGGGTTCAAATCCTGCCTCTGATACATACTGGTTGTGTGACCTAGCACTTAATCTCCAGTGACCTAGGCAACCAAGACTAGAAATTACAGAAGAAAGTACCCACCTGAATTGGAAGAGGAAATTTCATAAACAAGCAGGTCTTCCCTGTACAGATGAAACCAAGGTTCAATCCCTATTCTTTTACATATACACATCACATTGTCTCTTATGACAGGAAGGCGGCCACAAAGATAGTTTAAGGCACTTAGATCATAATGGATCAATCCCTTCTTATCATATCACATATCTGGACTCCAAAGAGGCTTGTGCATATAAATTAAAGCACATAGCACAAATTCAAAAATGCACAAATTTTTCAGATACTTTCTCCAAATGAGGTTCACCAACAAGGTAAATGGAGGAAGAAAGACACTAGGAAACTCCAGACCACTGAGATCATGTTGACTCAACGCATAAAAATTCTTTCCCCATTGTTCTTACTCATAATTACTCAGATTGCACTAACAGAACAATGATTCAGTCTGAAAAACACCAATGACACATCATTGCTCCTTTCCTTGAATATATTCATTAATGATACCTCTACTTATACATTTGTTAATGATATGTTTCCTCATCTATAAAATAGAGAAAATAATAGCACCTATCTCTCTGGATTGTTGTGAGGATTAAATAAATAATAATATATGTGAAGCATTTTGCAAATCTTAACGTGAACTATAAATGTGATTGTTATTGTCATTATTAGTCCATCCCTGCTCTCCTCTCTCCTGACCTCCAGTCTACTGAACATTTCAAGCTGAATGTCCTGTAGATTTCTTCAACTCGATATGCAAAAAATTGAACTTATTTTTCCCTCCCAAAATCCTCTCCTCTTTCTAACTTCCCTGTTGGGGGCACTACCATCCTCCTAGTCACCCAGGTTCAAAATTACCATACCTCTCTGCTGCCAAGTCATGACAGGTCTATCTTCACAATATCTCTTATATACAGCCCTTTCTCTCCCATGACATTGCTTCCACCTTGGTGCTGGCCCTTATCACCTCATGTCTGGACTATTGCAGCTACAGAGTCCCAAAAGTTTGTCCTAATCTCACTATAATCTAGCTATACATTGGCTGATACAGTTTCCTAATTCCAGTCTGGACCCTGCTTAGAAAAATGAGGTTGGTGGTTCTTGATTTCCAATGATTTTTTCCTCTGGTTTATGGCCAACTTTAAGGTCAATACCTTAAATATGCCTCTGTTGCCCTTTCCTTAAGTAGTCTCTACGGCACCTGTCCTGTAATTACATTCTTATCCTTGGTTCTTTTCTATGTCCAGAGCAATAAAATGAAGCATACTCATTAGTTTCTGATTAAAGCTGATTCTACACGAGGCAGCCCTGAGCTTAGAGACTGAAGACCAGAGTTATAGTTTCACTATTTACTAGCTATATGCCCTTAGGCAAGTTGCAACCTCTCCAAGCCTTAATTTCTCTATCTGTAAATAGGAATAACATTTATTATGTAAATAACAGATTTCAACAAGTTCAGAAAAAGGAGAGGTAGGATCCTATATCAGTAGATAGAGCCCTGGACCTGCAGTCAGGAAGTCCTGAGTTCAAATCCACTGGAGAAGAAAATGGGAAACCACTCTAATATCTTTGTCAAGAAAACCCCATGGACAGTATGATCCACAGCATGATGAAGAGTTGTATACAACTAAACAACAACAAAAGGATCCTATGACTCAAAATTGGAGGGGAGGGGATGTTGGGAATTGGCTAAAGACAGAAGGGAAGCTCTAAAAGAGTAGAATTTTTGATAACAAAATCAAAGGCTGAGTTCTACTGAGGAAAAAATGGGTCCCTGCTTTCAGAGAATAGTGAAGAACCTGGATAGCAATGACAAGGTGAAATAAGGATTCATGAGATAACTGGATGTCCCTTTTTGTTCTAGTATCTTATATACTTGTATCTTTTCTGCTTCTGCCTTGCCACTTAAGTAAAAACAGAGAACATAGCATGAAGGAAGAAGATGAAATAGAGCACTTATATCTCAGAGCTGAATCAACAAGACACGCTAAAGGAAAGAAATGAGGCATCATGGCTGGACCACATCCCTGACCACCATCTCCCCTCAGATCCTGATGGAGACACCCAGGCCCCTCAACCCAAGAGCTACAGCAATAGCAGTGTCCCTCAAATGATCAGATGAGATATTTGTAAAGCACTCAGTATAGTGCCTGGCACAAAGTAAGCATTTAAGAAATATTTATTTCCTTTCTTTCTTCCTTCTTTCCTTCCTTCCTTTCAAGATCACAGATCCCCTAAAACCTGTCCATGATCTATAGACATCAGGTTAAAAATATACCCACTAACATAAGGAGTAACAGGTACACTATAACAAGAGTATTAGTAATGGATGCGGCCAGGTGGCTCAGTGGATGAAACACCAGCCCTAGAGTCAGGAGGACTTCAAATCTGCCCCAGACACTTAACACAAAAACTAGCCATGACCGTGGGCAAGTCACTTAACCCCAATTGTCCTCCAAAAAGAAAAAATTAAGGTTAAAAAATAATAATAAATGTTTTTTAAAAAGAGTATCAGTAGGGGCGGCCAGGTAGCACAGCGAGTAAGAGCACCAGCTCCAGTGTCGGGATGACCTGGGGATCAAATCCGGGCTCAGACACTTAGCACCACACCCAAAAATAACTGGCCGTGTAACCTTGAGCAAGTTACTTAACCCTGATTGCTTTAAAAAAAAAAAAAGATTATCAGTAATGGACTAGTAATCCATGGGACACAATATACAAAAAGTGAATCAGCAATAAATTCTAGGAACTCAGATGTCTATATACAAATCAACAAAACTGTGGGAACTACATGGTGAAATAAAAGAGTATATAAGGAAATGTATGTATGGAAACTAATGAATATAAGGAAACAAACTCAACAAGGATAGGTATCAATAAAACTGGATAGGATAGGATTTCTGAATATGACTCCCAAGTGGGATAACTTCTTCTAAAAGAATGGAATAAATCAAAACTGGAGCTCAGAAGGTGACAGAGTAGCATTGTGTATTAAGAAGATATTCTAATGTAAGAAAGTCCAGAAACCTGAGAGGAGAAAGGTACCAGTGAGTCTATGGGTAAAAATGAATGGGGAAGAGAAATTATATTGTTGTGGGAGAACTACAGATCACCAGGTCAGAATGGGTAATTTAAGTGAGGAGTTTAGAAAAAAACAAACCTGATACAGAAGCATAATACGATGTGATGGGGAAATTCAACTACACAAACCTTGTCTAATAAAAACAGAATAGCTGATAAAATTCTAACTTCCCTTAGTGAATATTTCATCTTTTAAAAAGTGAAGGAAGCAACAAGAGGAATTGCTATTCTTAACTTATGACTGAGAAGAAACTGTTCGCTAGAGTTGAAATGACAGGAACCTTAGAGGCAAGTTCCCATCTCTGAGGACCTGGAAGATTTATTGATTATGCTTATTTTAAAGATTTACTCTGGAATCTACACAGCCAGCTCAGATACTATTCTTTGCTTAGTTCCCTTTTTTTGTTTTGTTTTGTTTTTTTCAGATAATTTTGGATCATTAGTACCCCACATTTTAAGTTGGACAGGGATACATTTATTAGGTGCCTGGCACCTAGTAGACAACAAATACTTGTTCTCTTTCCCCTCCCCCTTCCTGCTTATTTAGCTTTATTTAGTACAGTAATCTTCTCTACAGCATCCTTCATAAGTGGCTAACTCATACTTAAAGACCTTTAATGAAAGGCAATCATAGTCTACACTGCCTGCTACTTTTGGATGAATTTAATTGTTAGGGAATTTTCCCCTCAACTTGAGCCAAAATCTGCCACCCTGAAACTTCTGACTAATGCTGACTTCTACCATCTAGGTCTAAGCAGACCAAGTCTAAGCGCTTTTCCTTGGTCTTTCAAAAACTTGAATGTCCCTTTCAAAAATTCCTGTTTCTCACTAAGTTTTTTATTCCTCAGATCAAATATTCCAAACTTTTTCAACTTGTCCCCACATGGCATCATTCTAGTCCTCTCAATATCTTGATTGAACACCTCTGAATGTGTTCCAATTTGCCAATGAGCTTTATTTTTTATTTTCTCTTTTTTTAAAAAAGCAATTGGGGTTAAGTAACTTGCTCAAGGTTACACAGCCAGTTATTCTGGGTGTGGTGCTAAGTATCTGCGCCCGGATTCGATCCCAGGTCATCCCGACTCTGGGGCCAGTGCTCTTACTCACTGCGCCACCTGGCCACCCCTAACCAATGAGCTTTCTTAAATGTGTTTCCAAGAAGAAATCAAAACCATCTCTAGTCATATGAAAATATGCTCTAAATAAGGGCTTCTTAAATTTTTTCCATTTGTGACACCTTTAGTGCTTCTTAAACTATGGGTCAAGATCCCATATGGGGTTTAAGGGGCACTGTGAAATCAATCACTACTGATTGTTGTGGTTCAGTCACTCCATTATGTCAAACTCTTTGTGACACCATGGACCATTGAATGTCAAGCCCTTCTATCATCTGATATCTTTCAAAGTTTGTCCAAGTTCACGTTCATTGTTTCCACAGCACTATCTATCCATCTCATCCTCTGCTATCCCCTTTTTCTTTTGCCTTCAAACTTTTCCAATATCAGGGTCTTTTCCAATGAGTCCCGTGTTCTCATTATGTAGTCACAGTATTAAAGCTTCAACTTCAGTGCTTGACATTTCAGTGAATAGCCTGAATTAATTTCTTTAAGTATTGACTCATTTGATCTCTTTGCTATCCAAGGGATTCTCAAAAGTCTTCTCCAGCAGCACAATTCGAAAGCACCAGCAAAAGGCTTCTTAATTCCTTTTCACTTTGTGCCCTCAGAGGGGTATCAGCTGCACATCTGAGATTGTTGATATTGCTCCCGGCAACCTTAATTCTGGCTTTTGCTTAATCCAACCTGGCATTTCACATGACGCACTCTGCATATAAGTTAAATAAACATGGCGATAATGGACAGCTTTGTCATGCTCCTTTTCCAATCTTAAAACAACTGGTTGTCCCATGTTCAGTTCTCACAGTAGCTTCTTGACCCACGATACAGGTTCCTCAGGAGACAAATAAGATGATGAGTTACTCCCGTCTCTTTGAGGACTTGTCACATTTTGTTGTGATCCACATGGTCAAAGGCTTTACTGTAGTCAATGAGGATAAAGTAGATTTTTCTGGAACTCCCTTGCTTTCTCCATAGTCTAGTGAATGTTGACAATTTGGTCTCTAGTTCCTACTCTTCTGGTAATTTTCAGTTCACATATTGCTGGAGCCTAGCTTGCAGAATCTTAAGCATAACTTTTCTGGCATGAGTATAATTGTTCAATCAGGCAAAAAGGGTTAAGTGGCTTGCCTAGGGTCACATTGTTTGGTTGGTTGCTGTCCTTCATTCTCAAAGAGGACCAAAATGACATCACTATGCTAGAGTCAAGTTTCAATATGTTCGACTGTGGTTGATGAGACCAATATGAGCTCAGAATGCTCTACCACAGGTAGGGCACAAATAATCTGTGGGAACATTTGGGGTGGATACTCTAAACTTGCATATCCTGTGTTTCCTTTGAGCTATTTCAATTCTGCTTTGCTCATAGAGCACAGCATCTTCTCTGATGTGGATATGTACTGAGTGGTCCAATGGCAGTGTCTCCCATGTCACACCATCAATTCCAAAGTTCTTCAGAGAGGCCTTGAGAGTGACCTTGTATTGCTTCTTCCAACCACCATGTAAATGTGTGCCCTGTGTGAGTTTTCCATAACACAGTCTTTTTGGCAAGTGTATGTTTTGCATTTGAACAATGAGCCCAGCCCATCAGAGTTGCACTCTCTGAAGCAGAGTTTGAATGCTTGGCACTTCAGTTTGAATAAGAACCTCAGTGTCTGGTACCTTATCCTGCCAGGTGATCTTTAGAATCTTCCTAAGACAATTCAAATAGAAGTGATTCATTTTTCTGAAATGGCACTGGCATACTGTACAGATTTCACAGGCATACAATAATGAGGTCAGCACCATAGCTCTACAGACTTTCAGTTTGGTAGTCAATTCAATACTTCTTCTCTCTTCTCTCCCATACTTTCCTTCAGAGCCTCCTAAACACTGAGTTAGCTCTGGCAATGCATGTATCCTCCTTACCAATGTGTACATCCCTGGAAAGTACACTATCAAGGTAAGTGACTTATCCACAACATTCAAAACACCTCTATTTGCTGTAACCAATGGTTCCACATATGGAAGGTGTGATGGCAGCTGACAGAATACCTGAGTTTTCTTGGCATTAATTGTTAGGCCAAAATTAACACAAGCAGCAGAGAACTGATCCATACTTTGTTGCATCTCAGCTTCAGAGGCTGCATTGAGGACACAATCATCTACAAACAGAAAATCATGCATTAACACTCTCTCTACTTTGATCTTGGCTTGTAGTCTTTTCAAGTTGAAGGATTTACCATCAGTGTGGTAGTTGACCTCATCATCTTCAATGAAAGCATTTGAAAACAAAGCTAAAAACATCATGCTAAACAGCATTGGAGCAAGCATACAGCCTTGTTTCACTCCATTGGTAATTGGGAAGGCACAAAATCATTGTCCATTATCTATAACCCAGCAAGAATGCTATCATGAAATTGATGTTCAGTACTGATGAACTTCTCTGGGTAATCAAATTTTGACATAATTTTCAATAAACCCTCATGACTAACAATATCAAAAGCCTTGGTCAGATCTACAAATGTTGAGTACAGACCTCTGTTCTGCTCCTGGCATTTCTTCTGGAGTTATCGGGCAGATAATACCATATTGACTATTCCTCGGCACTTTCTGAAGCCATACTTGCTCTCAGGATCAGCCTATTAAAGAGGACTCTGACAAGAATCTTGCCAGCAATGATTAAGAGAGAGACCCCTGTGATTGTCACAGGACAATCTATTTCCCTTTCCTTTATAGAGATGGACAATGGAGGCATCCTTGGACTCCTGGGGAATAACCTCCTCTTGCCATATAAACAGGAAAAGTTCAGTCAGCTTTTGTATGAGCAATGGACCCCTACCTTATAAATCTCAGTTGGAATAGAATCAGCACCAGGATTTCACACATGAAAGGAGCCTATTGGCATTCAAAATCTCTTCTTCAGTTGGAGCTTCACTTAGGGAGGGACTGACTTCAACCTGAGGTAAACAGTCAATGACCTCAGCACTGATTGAAGATGGTCTGTTGAGAACACTATGGAAGTGTTCAGCCCACCTCTCTAGGATATCTTTATCACTAATCAATGTGTCTTCATCAGCACTGAGTAGATGAGATGCACCATAGGTCTTTGGCCCAGAAATAGCCTGCAGGGCATCACAAAATGCTTTAGATTGTTATTATCAGCATAAAACTGAATTTCACCTGCCTTCTTACTGATCCAAGAATCCTGCATCTCTCTAAGCTTTGCTGATACTTTACTTTTGATGGAATTAAATTCTGTCTTTTTAGAGATTGATGAACTATCCTGCTGGTAAACCCTGTGGCATTCTCATTTTTCATTTAGTAGTTTCTGAATTTCCCCATCATTTTCATCAAACCAGTCTTGGTGTTTGAAGTGTTCCGACCAGATGAGCAAATGCAGTGCTGGACACCAAATCTCTGAAAGCTGCCCACTCCTTTTCTGCTCCACTGTTGCCAACTGTGTGTGGCTCAACTTTCCTTCTAAGTTAGCAACAAACTCTTCCCACTCAGAGAAGAACTCTAATTTGTTGACATTAATTCTCTTCCTTGGGGATACCACTTTTGTTGAATGCGATTATTTAGGCTTGGAAAGGATAAGTCAATGAGCAGCACTCTGCAACACACATTGCCTTGGTCACTCACATCTGTCTTGTAAGGAGAAGAGACAGCCAGGATGTAAGAGTGACAAAGGCCAGAGCCACATAGCTTCTAAGTGTCTGAGGCCAGATTTGAACTCATGAAGATAAGTCTTCCTGACTCCAGGCCTGGTGCTTTATTCATTGTGCTACCTAGCCCCCACTATTTATTAGAGAAAAGCAAATTAAAACCACTCTGAAATACTACATCAAACTTATCAGAAATAACAAATGTTGGAGGGGATAAGAGAAAATAGGCACATTAATGAACTCTTAGTGGAAAAACAAACTGGTTCAACCATACTGCAGAACAATCTCAAACTATACCCAAAGGGCTATACCACTACTACCCCAAAGAGAGCAAAAAAGGAAAAGGAGCTATATGTACAAAAATATTTATAGTAGCTTTTCTGGAGTGGCAAAGAATTGGAAATTGAGGGGAAATTCATCAGTTGAAGAATGGATGGACAAATTGTGGCATATGAATGTGATAAGAGTATTATTGTGCTATAAGAAATTATGAGGTGGGTAGTTTCAGAAAAAAAAAAAAACATGGCAAGACCTGATGCAAAGTGAAGTGAGAGAAGTAGGAGATCGTTGTGTATAGTAACAGCAATGTAATGATGATCACCTGTGAAAGACTTGGCTACTGTGATTAATCCAGTGATCCAAGGCAGTTCCAAAGGACTCGTGATGAAAAAAAAAAATGTTATCCACCTCCAGAAAAAGAATTGATGAACTCTCAATGCAAAATGAAGTATAATTTTCTCACTTTATTTTTTTTTTGTCTTTTTTGTGATATGACTAACATGGACATTTTTTTTTAATGATTTCACATATAACTGTCATCTTGTTTGCCTTCTCAGTAGTTGAGAGAGAAGTAGGAGGGAGAGAATCTGGAACTCAAAATTTAAGAAGAATGTTGAAAACAAGTATTTTTAAAGGTAAAATAAAATGTATTTCCCAAAAATAAACATCATACTTCAGGTATGTGATCAGATCAGAGTACAAGGGAACTATATGCTCCTTCATTGTGGACTCTATTGATGCTATCTAAGATTAACTATTGTGACTGCCCTACCAGATCTTTTTCACAAGTAGTATTGTCTAGCCATCACTCTCAACTTATATTTGAGTAGCTGATTTTTTTTAACTTACATATAGGAATAGTTCTATTATTTCATCTTAATCATCATGAGCCAGATTGCAGAGGGTTTAGAAGGAAGTAAATTAATCAAATGTTGACAGCTTTCTAAAAGAGCTTAGTCATGAAGGACACAACAGCTAATGGGGATTGAGTGTTGGTTTTTTTTTTTTAATACATAAATTCAGAGGGAATTGATTTGGAAGTAGTTGATTTTTTTAATTAGAATTTTTTTCAATTAACAAACATCTCTTTTCTCTCCTTTCATCTTCCTTTTTCTCCTCTGTTGAAAAAAAAGCCATTAAAAACAAAACTATTGGGGTGGCTAGGTGGCGCAGTGAATAGAGCACCAGCCCTGGAGTCAGAAGGACTGGAGTTCAAATCTAGCCTCAGACACTTAACATTTACTAGCTGTGTGACCTTGGGCAAGTCACAACTCCAATTGCCCTGCTCTCCCCCTCCAAAAAAAAAAAAAGCAAAACAAAACAAAACTCTTATAATATACATAGTCAAAAAAAAAAAATTCCCACACTGGTTATTTTAAAAAAAAAAAAGTTTCACCCTGTTCCCTGAGTCAATTACCTCTCTGTCCTCTAGAATTAGGATTGTCACTGCATTTTTAGCTTTTAAATCTTTCAGATTTTGTCTTTACAATATTGCCATTATTGCATGCTTTTTCTCCTGGTTCTGCTCACTTCATTCTGCATCAGTTTATATAAATTTCTTTGAAATGGTCTCTCATAATTTCTCACAGCAAAAGAGTATTGTTACATTCATACACCACAATTTATTCAGTTATCTAAAAACTGATTTTAGTTTCCAGTTGACACCATAAAAAAATTTTCCATAAATATTTTTGCACATACTTGTTCTTTTTCCTTTTTAAAAAATCTCTTTGGGAGTATACATCTAATAATGAGACTTCTGGGTATGCAGGTTAGTAACATTTGGAGCATAGTTCCAAATTGCTTTCTAGAATGACTAGACCAATTTACAGTTCTATCAACAATGTGCCTGTTTTCCTGTGGCCTCTCCAACATCTATTATTTTCTTTTTTTTTTGTCAGTTTTCCCAATCTGGTAAGTGTGAGGCATAACCTCAAAATTACTTGCATTTCTCAAATTATTAGTGATTTGGAGCATTTTTTCACATGGCTATTGATAGCTTGAATTTTTTCCTTAGAAAATTGTATGTTTTGAATATCAATTGGGGAAAGGTTCTTATTAAGTAAATCTATTTCTTAAATATCTTGGAAACAAGATCTTCATCTAGGAAACTTGCTTCAAATATTTTCCCCAGTTACCTGTTTCCCTTTTAATTTTAGCTGCATTTTGTGTGAAAACTTTTAATTTTATGTAATTAAAAAAATTTCTGCCAAACTTTCCAAACTGCTGGTTTTTTTTCAGCAGTTTTTGCTAGATAGTGTTTTTTTTTAAAGCAATTGGGGTTAAGTAACTTGCTCAAGGTTACACAGCCAGGTGTTTCTGGGTGGGTGCTAAGTGTCTGAGCCTGGATTCAATCCCCAGGTCATCCCGACACCGGGGCCGCCCCTAGATAGTGTATTCTTACCCAAGTAGCTGAAGTTTTTAGATTCAGCAAACATATAGCTACTCTGGTTATTTCTATATTTTGTACATCTAATCTGTTCCATTGATTAACCTTTCTATTTTTTAACCAGTATAAATTAATTTTATTAATTAGTTTTGTACGATACTTTGAGATCTGGTATTGCTGTGCCATTCCTTTCTCCCTTTTCTCCCCATTATTTTCCTTGAGATTCTTGACTTTTTTTCTAGATTCTTTTTTTTTTTTTAGCTCTGTAAAATAATCTTTTAGTAGATTGATTGGTATGGCACTCCCCACTCCAGTGTAGTCTCTACTTAGCTACCAGGTAACCTTACAGCATAGCACTTCCAAATAAACTCCAGTCATTCCATTATCTTCAGGATCAAATATAAAATATTCTGTTTGACTTTTAAAGCCCTTTACAACTTGGCCCCTTCCTACCTGTTCAACCTCCTCATACTTTACTCATGACACATCCTATAATCCAGATGACCAAAAGGCTATACAATGGCCTTCTTGCTGTTTGTCATTCTTGACACTCAAATTCCAAACTCCATGCTGTTTAACTGACTGCTGCCCCATGCCTGGAATGATCTTCCTCAACTCTGCTTCCTGACTTTCTAGTCTTCCTTCAAGTTTCAGCTAAAATCCCACCTTCTGTAAAAGGTCTTTCCTAATCTCTCCCATTCTGTCTTCCCTTTTGGATTGCCTCCCATTAACAATGTTTATACCATGTATGTACATAGTTGCTCCTATATTGTCTCCCCAATTAAAATGTGAGCTCCTCAAGGGAAGGAATTGTTTTTACTTTTATTTGCACCCACAGTGCTTAATACAGTTTAAGTGCCTAATAAATGCTTACCAACTTGAGATACTATTATAATGTTAGATTGCACTAGCTCAGCCTATCCATTATTTAGGTCTGTCCTACTTCTGCAAGGTGCTTTACAGTCATATCCATATAGTCCCTGCATGTCTCAGTAAGTAGACTTCTAAGAAATTTATATACATTTTGTAGTTACTTTAAACAGAATTTCTCTCTTCTTGCTAAGTTTTGTGGTTATTCTACAAAAATGCTAGTGTTCATGAATTTATTTTTACATCCTGCAGCTTTGTTGAAGTTATTGCTTCAATTTTCAGTTGATTCTCTAGGAGTGACTAAATAATCATGTCACCTGCAAGGAGCAAGCATTTTGTTTCCTAGTTCTTATACTTCTTCCCTATTTTTCTTTTGTTATTGTTATAGGCAGCATTTATAAAATTATATCAAATAGTAGTGGTGATGGTGGGCGTCCCTTTTTTTTTAACCCTTGATCATACTACCTATTATATATAATTTTGATTCTTGATTTTAGATTCTACTTATTTTAAGGGAAGGCCAATTTATTCCTGTTTTCTAATGTTTTTCACAGGAAAGGGTGTTGCAGCTCATAAAAAGCTTTTTTATGCATGTTAATATGATCAAATGGTTTTTGTTACTCCTATTAATAATAGGTTCTATTATTGATCCATATTAGTAGTTTTCCTAATATTGTCTTGACACTGAATTCTTGCTATACATCAAACCTCTGTATAATAATCTTTGTGATATGCTGCTATAGTCAACTTGCTAATTTCATATAAATATTTTGCATCAGTTTTCATCAGAAATATTGGTCTAATCATTTTCTTTGTTTTACCTTTCCTATTTAGTTATTAAGCTTTTAAGCTTATTTAGCTATTAAGCTAAAGCTAGTAAGCTTTTAAAAACATATTTGTAACATGGGAGAAATTCAGTAGGATCTTTTTTTTTTTTTACTCCCATTTCAAATAGTTATATGATACTGGAGTTAATTGTTCTTTGAACAGTTGATAGAACTGACTTGCTAATCAACCTGGTCCAAGAAAGGTTTTCTTTTATAATTTACAACTCTATTTTTTCCCTGAGATTTAAGTTTATTTAAATAATCTATTTCTTGTTCTGTTGATCTGGGTACTTAATATTTTTTAAAATATTTATCTACTTCACTTAGGTTGTTCATTTTATTGGCATGTAATTTGGTAAAATAGCTCCTAATAATTCCGTTTATTTCTTCATTTGTTGTGAATACTTTTTCATTTTTGATATAAGCTGTTTTTCTTTTTTTTAAATCAAACTAGCTAACAGTTTATCTATTTCTTTTGAATCCAGTTCTCATATTTAGTAAGCAAATGCTGTTGCTGTTTTGTTTTCAATTTTGTTAGCCTCTTTTTAGAGTTTCAAAAGTTCTATTTTGGTGCTTAATTGGATTTTTTAAATTTGTTGATTTCCTAGGTTTGGTTTGGTTTTGAGGGATTTATTTTTTCCCCAATTACAAATAAAAATAATTTTTAACATTCATTTTTTTTAGATTTTGAGTTCCAAATTCTCTCCCTCCCTCTCTCCCTTCCCCCCTTATTGAGATGGCAAGCAATTTGATATAGATTATACATGTGCAGTCATGCAAAACATATTCCCATATTAGTCATGTTGTTTTGAAGAAAACACTGGCAAAAAAAAAAGAAAAAGAAAGTTTAAAAAAAGTATGCTTCTATCTGCATTCAGACTCCATCAGTTCTTTCTCTGGAGACGGATAGCATTTTTTCTCAGTTTTGGGGTTCTTCAATTGCATGACCAATTCACTGGCCTGCACTTTCTCTCTCTTGTTGATGAAAGTTTGGAGTTAAGGAATTCTCTTAAGGACTGCTTTAGCTAGATCCTCAAAATTTTGGCATGTTGTCTGTCATTAGCTTATCTACTGCTTCTATGATTTGTTCTTTGACCACCAATTTTTTTAGAATTAAGCTACTAATTTCAATCCTTTCTTTTATGGTCTTTTATTGAATATATTTTGATTTCTAGTAAGAAGTTTAGGGTGTTGTAACACAGAGAAAAATGGGATGACAAAAGACTGTCATCAAATAAAGGAATTTCAGAGGTCATGAAAATGGAAGTTCAACATTTGCAGACGATGGCAAGGTCACACTTGTGACCATCTCGTTGTGTAAACTGTGTAATGGAAGAGAAGGTCATGGGAATTTATTAGATGGTGAAGCTAAAGGATTTGAAGGGGTATCAATATATACGCTGAAGTGTACTAGTATGAAGGCAAAAGACAGGAGGGAAAAATGGTGAAGTAGGCACTGAAGTCAATGAGGAGGAACCCTTTCAGATTGAACCCTTAAAGGAGAGGTTAGTGAAAGTGGTAAAGGGTAAGTGACAATGGGGAGCAAGGAACAGTCACACTGTGAAGTGAGTCATGAATATGTACTGCAATGGGAGGTGCCTTTGGTTGGGAGTCAGTCTTGGTGAGGGACAGAAGATGGAAGAAAATTCCTTTAAGACAACAGGAACTGTTTTCATTATGAAACAGACATTGCAGAGGGCACTCTGGAAAGCACAGTTGGATCTGAAGTGGAACACAGCAGGGATGAAGGGGGCAGGTTTGAGGTGGGCAGACTTGAGTGAATGGAGAGGTGAAGATGGGAAACAACACTGTATACTGGCCATTAGTCATTCAAAATCACTGGGGTGGAGCATGAAAAAACATTTAGCATTGAGTTCAGACAGAATATCAACAGTTGGAGAGAAATTCACTGAGGGAGGTACAGAATTATATTGTTCAAGGTCTTTCTTTAAGGTTCAGCCTCCTCACAGATGGTGATTTTGTGACCAGGAGACCTAAGGAAAATGGCATCACAGCCTCGTCAAGAGGCAGGGCTGCCTTGCTTATCTTGGAAAAAGGCCTATGGGGCAGGAAGTGGAAGAAGCCTTGGACAGAGGGCAGCCCCATTCTGGAGATAGTCCTAGGGCAAAGCCCCACTAGGCTGCAAGACAAGCATATTGGAAATGGCCTGGGAAACTAGTAGGCAGGTTCACCTAGTTTTCTTTCTCCTCTGGTTACAATATGCTTGACAGTAGACCTGAAGGACTATAACCCAGGGGGTGGGAGAGGGAGAGAGGGGCAGGATAGTTTGTCAACACTCAAGTACAGGTCCAAAGTGAGTGGGGATATATCTGCCCAGTTGTACAAAAGGTCTCTACTGTCCAGGGTAGGGTGATGAGTATAATGTACTCTTTTGGAGTGTTTTGTTTCCTATATAATTGTTCATGTACACCTCTGCATCCGTTGCATCTTATATATTTTCTGTGGTGGACAAAATAAAAAACTGCACCATACCCCAACCTTATAGTGCACATTGAGTACCTCTGTGGGAGTGTGTCCTCCCACAAATGTTAAAATCTAGACACAAGCCATACCAAAACTTTTTTTTTTCCAAGAGATTTTCCTGGAAAAATTCGGGTCAGGACATAAGCAACTTGATTCCATGGAGTCACACCCCAAGGATCAAACCCAGTCTGTGTGCACCCAGAATCTTTGGGCTAGGAGGAAGCTCAAAGGTCATCTAGGGCAGAAGTGTCAAACTCAGGCAGGCTGGCAGCAAAACTCCCCCAGTGCCCTGAACAAGATTAAAATATAATTAGGGGGCGGCGAGGCAGCACAGTGAATAGAGCACTGGCCCTGGAGTCAGGAGGACCCAAGTTCAAATCTGGCCTCAGACACTCAACATAAAAACTAGCTGTGTAACCTTGGGCAAGTCACTTAACCCCAAATGCCCTGCCTTCCCCCCTCCAAAAAACAAAAAAAAGAAAAAAATTTAATTAGGAAATGTTTAATAAAATAAATATACAAGAGAGATGATGTTAATTTCTAATTTCTAAATCAACCCGTGGCCTGCAGGGATGTTTGACTCTGACAGCATTTACACACACACATACACACACACACACTTGCGCTCGCAGGAGACCCCCGGGGTCAGCCCACTGTTAGACAGCCCTAATTGTTAGGAAAGTTTCCTTGACATCAAGTCTACATTTCCCCTTGACAGCTTAGACTTGTTTCTTGTAGTTCTTCCCTCTGGGGACAAGTAGAACTAGTATAACTCAGGAAGGCTATCATGTCTCCCCCCAACTCTTCTCTCCAAGTTAATCATCCCCAGTGCCTCAGACAATACCTGTTCCATGCTACTGGGGCCCTTCACCACTCTGGCTGTCCTCTGGACATTCTCCAGTTTTCATTAGGGAACAAAAATCAAATTTTCTCAGTCATCTTCAGGCATCAGGTTTAACTGTTGGTGGTAGGAGAGTGAAAGGAAAGGAAGGTTTCTATGGAAACTTTGCAGTTTAGTAACAGAAGTTGTTCTCATCCTCTCAAGGACTTTTCTTCACAAAGCAAAGTTTGTCTTTAGTTTTTTCCCAATCTTCCTTTAAACACTTCGCTACCTATCCACTGGCCTGCTTCCTTTCCAATATACATATATTTACCTTGAATATTGAGGGCATCCTACTGTGATACCCTGTCAGGTAAATGGAGCTCTATTCCCTTCTCCCTCCTCTATCAAAATCTGATATCATGTGTCGCAGGCCCTCAAAGGTCTAATTTCAGGTATATGGCAATGAAGGCCATAGATTAAACCTATAAATTAATCCCTGCTAAAGTCTTTGCTTCATACTGTTCACACAGTCCAATCCTTACCCAGCTAACTTCTGCCTTTATCTAATTATGCTCCTGAACAAAACCATCAAGGAGTGAGAGGAATGCTAATAATGTTAGGGGCAATGAAATATTTTGAGATAATAAGCAAGTCAAGCTACTCCACTCCACCTACATAAAGATCCATCCCAATTTAGGACTATACTTTTGGAGTCCAAGCTCCCTCCACTGGTGCTCCAAAAGTTACTAGAAGCTAGACAAAGTGGGGCGACTAGGTGGCGCAGTGAATAGAACACCAGCCCTGGAGTCAGGAGGACCTGAGTTCAAATCCAGCCTCAGACACTTGACACAATTACTAGCTGTGTGACTTTGGGCAAGTCACTTAACCCCAATTGTCCTCCAAAAAGCAAAAAAAAAAAAAAAGAAGAAGAAGCTAGACAAAGTTAGTAATGGAGGGCATGAGGAAATATAATACAAAGAGAAAGTGTTGGAGTGCAAAGAGGAAAACACCCTCAGCAGAGAAAGGACAGGTCTAGGCAACTCTAAGGCCCCTACAAGCAAGTCTATGAACTGAAATGTTATAGGCAGTGAGATGAAACACCTCCAAATAAAATTTTCTCATACAGCCCTCTAAAAGTAAGGACGATGGAAACTATATTGTAGCTTTTCTAGTTCCCTGGCAGATTACACCATGAGTCAATACCTCTACATGAGAAGTTACCTAGATCTCTAGCTATAAGGGAACTGGTGCCTACTGTAAGTCCCTGTGACAACAGCAGTCACGTGGTTCTGGGGGAGTGATAGAGCAAGCTTTTAAAAACAATTACAGCTATTTTAAAATTTTGGTCCCAAGGCAGTATCTAGTTGCTATGACAACACCAACTCTCCAAGGAAATCTAACAACTAATGTGGTTGTTCCCCTCTTCCTGCTGGCTGCACATACACCAGAAGGCAGCCATGAATGCTACAAGATGCTTCTACAAAAAAAGGTTACTCTGAGACAGTAACAGCTCCTTCCCAAAGTCAAATTTGGCTATTCAGATCACCAGGAAATGATTTTTTAAAAATTCCTGATCCAAACAAAATATTAGTATATTGTAGAGAACAGTCTGAAGTCCCAATTCAATCATTTTAGAAAATATACAGCTCAAATTCTGTATATTTTGGCTCAGGATGGTTCAAATACCTTTAGTTTGGCTCAGAAAGAAATGTGAATATTTCATTTCAGGATTCAGCAAATGAATCCAGTTTATTGTGGTTCTTGCTTTACAATTCAACCAAAAAAGCAAGCGGGAGATAGATATACACACATCCTTTTGTCAATGTAAAGAAAAATTTAGTCTGGATGCAGGAGTAGGGACTATTCCTAGATGTATCTCAAGTTTGTTCAGAAGGGGACAGCTAGGTGACACAGTGAATAGAGCACTGGCCCCGGAGTCAGGAGGAACTGAGTTCAAATCTGGCCTCAGATATTTAACACTTACTAGCTATGTGACCTTGGGCAAGTCACTTAACCCTAATTGCCCTGCCTTTCCCCCTCCAAAAAGACCAAAAAAAAAGTTGAGAGAAAAGTATTTCATAAACCCTGAAAAGCTGTAAATTTAAATTGCTGTTATCAGGCATTCCTCAAACTAAGACTACATTCATAATCCCTGTAGTTTTATTCTCAGGGTTGATTTCTGAAGAAATAAGAGTACCAGTACCTGTGATTCTGATGGTATATGGAACTCCCCAGTGAAAAAAATAGTCCTCTTCCAATGTAGGTTAGCACCTTCTCTGTCTTAGAAAGGTTAAGTGAGTTGCCCAGGGTCAAAGAGCCAGTAAGTGTCAAAGGTGGGACTTGAACCCAGGTTTTCCTGGCTCTGAAGGCTGGTTTTCTACCCAAGGTGCCATGTACTTCTACATATCATATTATATATATATATATAATTATAATATATAATTTTGCAATTATATATATAATTTTGCTAGATTGCAAGCTTCATGAGGGCTGGGACTGGGTCTTTATTTTTGTATCTCTTACAAAACATAGTACAATGCTTCATACATAGTGAGTGGTCAGTACACAGTATTGAATGGATGACAATGAATAAACAGATGCTGAACTGACCAGCTTAGCTCATTTGGTCGGTGTGGTGGCATCCCTTAGAATCCCCTCACCCAAAGCTAAGTACACAAAGGAATCAGGGCAGGGAGTAAAGCTGGTGGCTTTTACGCCAGAACAGAATGCTGTCCACAGAGGGAGGAAAGAGAACTCATAATCTAGCTCCAACTCTACCACAGTGGGATCTCAATCATTTATCTGTCTCATGAGCTTCTTCACCTACAAAAATGAAACTACTATTACCAATGACTACTTCGTAGGGTTAGTGTGGAATTTCAACAAGATATCATATGTGAATTTGCTTTGATTTGAAATGTATAAAGCACCATACAAATATTGTGTTACTTATATATGTGCATGTGTGTGTGTGTGTGTTATACATTGTTATATACCTGATCAATAAATTCTGGTGATGAATTATATAAGGCCAGGGCCATCTATAAAACATATGAGGTTTAAGGGTTTATAATCCTTTAAGGAAGGACTCTGGGGTTCTAGAGATAAATTGTAAATAGGGAGATCAGACTTTCTGGGTCAAAAGAATTAAGGGTTAGCCCTTTTCAGGAAAGGCGTTATATGGGTAAAAGTCACATCTTATGAAACTCTCTGAGCCAAGAGAATTAGGAGTTATACCTTTGTGGATGGTAGCAAAAAAAAAGGGAAAACACCCATATTTGGGGGCTACAGCTATCATGGGAAAGGGTCTTTATTTGAGGATAACTAAAAATAAATTAATTGGAAATGTTCCTAGTCTGGGGTACATAAATGATCAAAGCAGACACTAAATAAAGCAATGGTGATAATTCATTACTATATAGAGACAAGTTTAATCACCCAAAATAATCACTGCAGGAAGGCAAAGAACAGAAGTAACATAAAGGCTACTGCCTGGATGGGCGTGCACATACATATACATATATACATACATACACATACACACACACACACACACACACACACACAGGCACACACTTTTTTTGGGGGAAATCAGGTCACACCAATCTGAGGAGGAAAATGTCATAGAAGTCTTTCCCCTGAGTTTACTAACAATCTCCTCCCAAATAATGGAGCTCTGCCATAAGCATCCAAAATCCAGATAGAGAACCTCTTACTAGACAGTATAATGAAAATTTATTTTCATTTCAGTATCATTAATTTTTTAAAATCAGTGCAAGGACCTCTGGACACCATTAAAAATACACTATACAGTGTTTGTTACACTTTAGACATGCAAAAGCATCCTTCGATGAGGGCAAGAGTCCTTTACAAACCATCACTTTTCTCTTCACTTCCTTTTTTTGTAGAGACATCTAATCCCACTTAAATTGTAATGAAAATGAGACACAGAAGGGATCGGTCATGACAATGTCAGTCATGTCATACCAGAATCAGAAATCCTGACTTTCCCCACCAACGGTGCTGCCTAACCTATTTTCCTATGGCCTGTACCAGATGACTAAAAGCAAAGACTCTCTATTGCAGTTAATATCGTGGTTATTTCTGAGGGGTCCGACTGGAGGAGGTTTGGGTAAGTGGGCTCTGAGAATTCCCTAAGACATGCTGGTTATGCTGCATGGACTCCCCAGCAATCAATATTCACCAGTCCCTCAACATTATCTCCCCCCTCCCCTTAGCCACACCTCGTATCCTTCCCACTTGCCACTGCTCCTATATGTGGTCCCAGCCCTCCTTGCAGAGAACCAGCTGTACTGCCTCATGTACATCAGCCACCAAATGTGAGGGCTCTAACAGGCTGGGGTCAAAGACGAAGTCTCGGTGCCCATGGAACGGGGCCTCTGCTTGTCTCTGGGAAGGACTGTATACCCCACTACGTACTAGAATGGAAAAGCATTTCTCTGCTGTTGGGGATCCCTGCTTTTCCTCGATCACTTCATAGCCTTCCTGTACTTCACCATGCCTAGTCTTCTGCAGGTAGCGGTTGTATAGGTTGGCACCGTAGATATCAGACACTGGATTATCACTGCACAAAGGAAGCCAGAAGAGGAGAAGAATAAATCAATGTAAATCGAGAAGACAAAAGACAAAAGTTCATATGGGAATAAGGAAAGAGAACTAGAGAGGTTCTAAGTGTGCATGGAGGAATAAAGGAAGTGTGGCAGGAGGAAAACAGGATAGTTAGGCTAGAGGCTTAGAGAAGGAGAAGGCACAAAGTATTACCCAACGGCGTAGAGTCTTCGGATGGGGGCCCGCCAGGACCGTGTCTCTGCCTGCTTTCTGATCAGAGACTCTGCATATTGGTAGGTAGTGATGTTGGGTTTGCCCACCAGGCCTGCATATTTCAATTCCTTGCCTGTTATTTTTCGATAGATGCTCTCCAGGCAGAGAAGAAAGGTGCCGTGGCCAAACCTGACCAAGAAGATAATTCATCAGTTCACCTTCAACACCTGGTTATTCCTTCCTCTCAATGAAATTCCTACTTCAACCTCAACAGAACTTCCTCCACCAGCAACAAGGGTACTTCTGAAACTTTCACTTAAAGAGCATTGTCATGAATCCATTTAAGTAACCACCACCATTCCCACAACTCCCATTTCATGTTACTAGGAAAGCAGTCCCTTCACTAGAGACATATGGTGAGGAACTCTGCACATTCTGTCAGATTCAAATGATATATTGGCTAGTTTTACAGAAATTTTCCTCTCTTAAAAAAATTCTGTTATAAGGGATGAGTTACTGTGGAGATGTAGGAAGAAAATATTAGAAATTATAGTAATATAAATAAAAAATTTATTTATATAAATATAAATTTATTTATATAAAAATATAAAAAAGTTTTTAAATTTAGAAATAAAAGCTGTATTCTGGCATAAAGCTGTATTAAAAGAGATATATTTTTAGCCTTGTTAAAATGTACAGAAAATTCACAACTCTGATACACACCATAGAATCTCATAATAAAGCTCATACCCACAGCCCACATAAACCAGTGAGAGCTTATCCTAATTTCATGCAAATCACCAGCCCCTTGAGTGCCAGATTCTTTAGCACTCAGAAAATGCCTGACCAAAAATGTCAGAGCATTGTTCCTACTCTAAGGGCTGTTTGGTTGGAAGGGAGTAATGTACGTAAAGTTTAGAGTTACTTTACTGGCTTATGGGAAATTGGTGTCAGGACAAGAAGAATATAAAAACTGCAAACTCCCTATCAATCAATTACAAAGAAAGGAACAAGGAACAGGGGAAATCCAGGCAAGGATTATATTGTCTGCTACTGAGACAAATCTGTTTCATTTGAGAAGATAATCTGATGATGTCTGTACAACAGTGTAAGATGTACCATTATTATTATTATTATTTTTTTGCCTTTTGGAGGTCAATTGGGGTTAAGTAACTTGCCCAAGGTTACACAGCTAGTTTTTTTGTGTGGGTGTTAAGCGTCTGAGGCCAGAACCGAACTCAGGTCCTCCTGACTCCAGGGCCAGTGCTTTACTCACTGCGTCACCTAGCTGCCCCAAGATGTACCATTATTTGACAAAAAAGAATATTGACCTATAGTTTGGAGGTCTGGGCTCTGATTTTATTTACTATGACACTGAGACAGTCACTTGAAGCCTCTAGGCTCCATTCCTATCACTTACAGAGTCAGCAGAATACTTCTGGTTCCTCCCAACCTTCCTCTTAGAATAAAGAGACTAAAATGAGAAAGTATCTGTGCTATGGAAGTCCACCTGGCAAACCAGATCAATGGCTGGCCCCAGAGCCAGGAAAACCTGGCTTCCAGTCCTGCATCTAACATATACTTGCCATGTAACCCTGAGCAAGTCACTTAAGGCCTCCATGCCCCAGTCAACTCTCTAAGACAAACTGCAGAGAAGCTGGCAACCTGCAATAGCAAAAAAGCTCCCTATACCAATAAAATCACACAATTCCAGTCTCTGTCTCTATCCCTATCATCCTTACTGTACTCTATGACCTCAAATTCAATTATGCACAACATCTGGGGAAAGGCAGAAGAGAAGCTGTTTGAATTTTTGGTGTTTCCACTCTTCATATTCTTATTCCTTTTCTAGATATATCTAAGCTCTGTGTGTGTTTTCAGAGCTGCATTTCTAAGCTATCAGCCTACTTTGTAAATTCCTTTAAAGCAAAGACTGTTACTTTTTTGTACTCTCTTTGGCATTTCATACAGTGTCTTGCCCATTCATTAAGCATGTGCTAACTGACTGACTTATGTAAAGGGACGTGTGAAACCTACTCCAAGGTTCCTAGATGGAGAGAAGAACAGAAGTCCTTCCTAGCTGAGGAGCTCAATTCTCATGGTATCAGAATAGAACTAAGAAGACCGTGGCTATCCATGAACAGGACACAGCCAGAGACCAAGGTCCGGGCTCCAAGACTAAAGAACACGATTCTTCACCTGGGCATCTTGGCTTCAGCCATCCAAAGGAGATCCATGTTGCTGATCAGTATAGGAAGATGGGGGTAGGGGACAGCTGCCAATCCTGCACCAGGACTCCCATTGCTGAGAAGGACATCTATAATGAGCTGGAGACTTGTCTCCCAGCGGACTGGCTCTCCAAGGAGGAGTACCCCTTTAAACAACGAAAACACATAAAGGTTTAGGGTTTTGCAAGACATTTACCAGATACTCCATGCAGTAGAGTGGAGTGAGGCCCTAATGGAGTCTGAGTCAGGGCCATTCAAAAAAGAATCCCATAATACATTATTATGCCCTTGGCACAATGACCTCAACCAACCATGGTAGAAAGCCATTTAATCATTACTCAAGCTGCTTTAAACCCCAGAGTTAAAGGGGGAGCTTTTTATTTTCACTTGTGCCACGTGGCAAAAGTAAGCTTTGGTTTTGTTCCTATCTGCTACATCATCATTCCTATCACTCCCCCTCATGTTACTAGGAAAGCAGCATGGTGTCACTGAAGGAATACTTGCCTAGGCATCAGGAGACCTAAATTCTGTCCTTGGTTCTACCACTGACTGATAGGAAAATCAGCATATTGCTGAAACCACTCTGGGTCTATTTTTTCTTCTGGAAAACAAAGGCCTTAGGTTACATCACCTCTAAGCTCAAAGTCTATATCTGTTTTGGAAAAGTTAGGTCCTCACTGGAATAAAGAAAGAATCATTTTAATCCCCCTAACTTGTCTTAGAAAATCAAGAGGTTGAGGAACAGAAATGACACCAGCTCAGAGAACTCCATTTACCTTCTATGGGAGGGAAGTCAGTCTTCAAGGGAGGCTGTCAAGAGATAAATAACAGAAGCTGTCAATGTGACTGAGTCATACTTGGCTGCTTACTGAAACCACACCAAATTCAAATTGTGGATTTGAGAAGGGAGCATCTCAGTCCAACAAATAACAACAATAACAAAAGAAAAAAAAAGGATAAACTGGATAGACTTGAGAAAGAGGGCCACAGAAATAAGAGTCATGGCTATCTAGTTTTTAAAAGCAAAGGTTGAGGGACAGACACCTTGAAGCAAATTAAGTAATTTCCCTTTAATGAATAAAGAATTATAGGAAATGGGCCTAGCTTGGAGCAAGCTACTTGGGAAGGAGCTGAAGGTATGGGTTAGTTAACACAGTGTTAACTATAAAAAAGTCCACCATAGGGGATCCATAGCACTTTAAGAATAGGCTACACCAGGTGGCTAGGTGAATAGAGCACTGGCTCTGGAGAGGAAGATCTGAGTTCAAATCTAGCCTCACACACTTAACACTTACTAGCCATGTGACCTTGGACAAGTCACTTAATCCCAACTGCCCTGCCTTCACCCCTCCAAAAAAGCAAAAAAAAAAAAAAAAAGAATAGGCTAGACCACTTGTCTTGGAGAGTTTAGCAGGCAGATTCTGTTCATTAAAAATTTGGGGGGATACCTTTCCTGTTTTAATGATCTAAAAGTTGACTGGATGATGTCATAAGAATATTAGTTTCTGGGGGCGGCTAGGTGGTGCAGTGAATAGAGCACCAGCCCTGGAGTCAGGAGGACCTGAGTTCCTGAGTTCAGTTCTGACCTCAGACACTTAACACCCACACAAAAAAACTAGCCATGTAACCTTGGGAAAGTAACTTAACCTCAACTGCCCGCTAAAATAAAGCAAAAAACAAAAAAGAATATTAGTTTCTGTAAGGGAAGGAAGGAGACTGAAGCACTGGTACATGCAATAGAGTGACTGAACCAGTGTTGGATATAAAACTAATAGGAGAGTTCTGGGAAATATGAGGAGTCATAAAGCACTGCAACAACGACTAAGGATAACTATCAATAATCCCAGTGGGAGGAGTTATAAGGTCATAATGATGGATGGACTGTTGTTTGTCCTTTGTTTTCGAAGAGGACACACATCTGGCGGTAATACCAGGACTTGCAAATGAATTGGATTTAAGTGAGGTAGAGCTGTGCGAAGTCACCAGCCTCACTTTCTCCTCTGGAGCAAGATATAAATCAGAATGACTGAAGATGGTCCCCAATGATGGATGGAAGACACTGTTGGAAGGAAGGGGAAGAGATAACGTTGGGATATCAGGTTCTAGAGGAAGACATATTACAGCCCAATCCACTACTCAATACCATAGTCTTTGGCCTTCGTTCAAGATCAACCATGTCAAGTACCGGAAATGTTTGTCTCAATTCATCAATAGTAACCACATTCTGGAAACCCAAGCTGGATCATGAAATTAAGGAAGCAAAATAAGACAAACAGATATCACTGCTACCTGATCAGAAAGGCCATATTTAAGTCAGAACAAGAGGAATGATAACTTTACCCATTTGCTCTTCATCAAATTACAAATGGTGCAATATTAAGCAAGCTGTATGAGCAAAAATCCTTGGTCATTATACTATATTAGCCCTGTTATTTACATCACCAGAGAAAAAGAAAGCAAATAATCCATAATAATATTTTTGGGAGGGGAGGGAGGGAACCTGGGCAGAGATTATATCAGTATAGGGAAGTCTGTGAGTAGAAATCTCCTCCATCCCATCAGCAACTCCAGTAATTTAAAATCTTCAGAGAGGTGCCTGGGGCACCAAGGAGTTAATGGACTTAGCCAGGATTAAACAACTAGTATGTGTCAGAAGCATACCTTGAAATTAGGTCTTCCTAACTCCAAGCCTGATCTAAATCCATGCTATATAGCTTAAAACAACAGATATATAGTTAGGTTTGTCTTTGGAATGTCTTTGTAACACCAAATAAATGACCACCAAAGAGGTCAGTCCCAACTAGGAAGCTTGGGCAGCAGTGGAAGAAAGCTTTAAGTTACAAGAAAGCCAATATATATATGATATTTATAAAAGCCACTATTTATCTGTCTATATCTATCTAATCTAGGGGCAGCTAGGTGGCACAGTAAACAGAGCACCAGCCCTGGAGTCAGGAGGACCTGAGTTCAAATCCAGCCTCAGACACTTAACACTTATTAGCCATGTGTCCTTGGGCAAGTCAGTTACCCCCAATTGCCCTCCAAAAAGCAAAAAAAAAAAAAAGAATCTCTCTCTCTCCATATATATATAAAATTGGGAGATGGATATACTGCTAAAGGAAACACTGTTTTTCATCCAATACTATTTGTGAAACACATCAATTATAAGGATCCCTTCCTATCACAACAGCCCCAAGAATGAAAAAAATCTTACAAAAAAATGAACCTGCTCACAGAATATGTATCACTGTCACTCATCCTACCCCCACACCCAACCCAAGAAAGTGACTACCTACAAAATACTAAGATTCTGGTAAGGGAGGGGGTCAGGGAGAGGAGTCTCCTCACACACAAGTGGTCCTGGTTGAATGTAGCCAGCAGTACATACATGGATGTGCTGCTATACTATCAACCTAGAAAGGCAGTGATGTGTGGGAGAAAGAACACTGGACCAGGAGTCAGAACTTGGAGTAGCTCTGCAGCTTCAATTAGAAAAATATTTATTTATTTATTAAGTACCTACTGTATGCCAAGGCTACTATGCTAGGCTCTGGGGATACAAATACAAAAAATCTTTAAAGGCCCTGCCCTCAACATATTTACATTTTCCTGGAGAAAAAAAAAAGGAACAAAGGTAAATTAATACAAAATAAGGGAAAAGGAGGGGGAGAGTCAAGATGGTGGAGTAGAAACAGGCTTCCACGAGGCTGCAGCTTCCATTTCCTCTAATTCATGTAAAAAATTACTCTAGACAAACTTTGGAGCTACAGAACCCACAAAATGACAGAGAGAAGCTAACCTCCCACTAAGACAGCCCAGCAGGACAGCAGGAAGGGGACAGTTAAGCGCTCTGGGAGCTGAGCCCACCCCAGATGAGCTGGAGATTTTAGCCTCAGGGCAGCCTGACCAGCTGTGGGCTGAAGGGACTTCAGATCACCAGCAGCTGTGGCAGTTTCCAGAATTATCAACACACAGATGCCAAAGACAGAGTAAGAGGTCAGTGCAGACTTTGTGGGAACAGGGAATTTGGGACTGTGGTCCGGGCTTTGCCCCTGGGGCGAGAAGCAGTTGAGGCTCCACAGGCGTGCAGCCACCCGCCACATAGCTGCTTCAGAGCCCCAGGCCTGCAGATTGTAGGGGGACGAAGCGACCAGTCTGAAGGGTAATCATTCTTGCTTTAACCTGCTTGGATCTGGATCACTGTCTAGGGTGGAGGTCCTGGGGTGCATGACCAGTCTGCCAGAGAGCATGTGAAGGCTTCAGAGAGGGCACCCAACTAATAGCTCCAGCAGCTGAGAAAACCCCAGCGATTTGGGAAAAACCTCCCCTTCCTGGTAGACCTCCTGGTTTCTACTGTAGCAAAAGGCTCAAAAGTTAAGTAATTGAGAGGCAACATGAACAAGCAAAGGAAGCAAAGCAAAAGAGCAATCTGCCATTAGACTCCTATTTTGGGGACAAAAAGGAACAAAGCATGGAAAAGGAGGAAGACAGTGAAGTCAGAACTGCTGCACCAAAAGCTTCCAAGAAAAATACGAACTGGTTACAGGCCATAGAGGAGCTTAAAAAGGATTTTGAAAACCAAATAAGAGAAATGGAGGAAAAATTGGGAAGAGAAATGACAACAATGCAAGAAAATTATGAAATGAGAGTCAACAACCTGACTAAAGAAAATAACACCTTAAAAAATAGACTAACCCAGATGGAAAAAGAGGCTCAAAATGCCAATGAGGAGAAGAATGCCTTAAAAAGCCGAATTTGCCGGATAGAAAAAGAATCTCAAAAGCTCACTGAAGAGAATCATTTCTTCAGAATTAGACTGGAGCAAATGGAAGCTAGTGACTTTATGAGAAATCAAGATACTATTAAACAGATAAAAATAAATGAAAAACTAGAAGGAAATGTCAAATATCTGATTAGAAATACCACTGACCTGAAAAATAGATCTAGGAGAGATCATTTAAAAATTGTTGAACTACCTGAAAGCCATAATCAAAAAAAGAACCTAAAAATTATCCTTCAAGAAATTCTCAAGGAAAATTGCCCTGATGTTTTAGAACCACAGAGCAAAATAGAGGTTGCAAGAATTCACCAAAGTTGTGAACTGATCCAACCATTCTGGAGAGCAATCTGAAATTATGCCCGAAGGGCTATAAATAATTTCATACCCTTTGACCCAGAAATACCACTTCTAGGATTGTATCCCAAAGAGATCACAGAAGTGGGAAAAAGACCCATATGTACAAAAATATTTACAGCAGCAATTTTTGTGGTGGCAAAGAACTGAATATTAAGGGGGTGCCTATCAATGGGGAATAGCTGAACAAGCTGTGGTATATGCATGTTATGGAATACTACGAGGAGCAGATGGATTTCATATTTACCTGGATAGGCTTATACGAACTGATGCTGAGTGAGAAGAGTAGAGACAGGAGAAATCTGTATACAATTACAGACACAACGTATGTGTGACAACCAACTTTGATAGACTGGACTCCTCTCAGCAATCCAGAGTCATAAGTCAACCCCAAAAGACTCATGATGGAGAGAGATGTCTACATCCAGAGAAAGAACAGAGCTTAAACCCAGATTGAAGCAAACTACCTGCTCTTTTTCTTTTTCTTCTTTGGATTTGTTTCCTCTTTCCCATTGTTCATTCTATCTGGTACAATCCTTCTTTATAATCTGACTAATGCCTAATGTGAAAGTATTTGCAGATACTATACTTGATTGTATGCCACCATGGGGAGGGGGGGTGGAGACAAGGGGGAAAGGAGAGAAAATTTGAAATTCAAGGAATTGTGGAAATGAATCTTGTAAACTAAAAGTAAACAAATTAATAAAGACCAAAAAGAAAAAGAAAAAAAGAGAATAAAACACTGCTATTACCCTCTCCCTGAAAAAAGAAAAGAAAGAATCCACCAATCACCTCCTAAAAAAAGATCCCAAAAAAAACCTCCTAGGAATATTATAGCCAGGTTCCAGAATTCCCAGATCAAGGAGAAAATATTACAAGCAGCCAGGAAGAAATCATTTCAATATTGTGGAAACAATCAGGATAACACAGGATCTGGCAGCTTCTACACTGAGGGATCAAAGGGCTTGGAATAGGATATTCTGGAGGTCAAAGGAGCTGGGATTAAAACCAAGAATCACCTACCCAGCAAAACTGAGTATCATGTTTCAAGGGAATATATGGTCATTCAGTGGAATAGAGGACTTTCAAGCATTCTTGATGAAAAAAAGAGAGTTGAATAGAAAAACTGACATTCAGATACAAGCAGCAAGAGAAGTATGAGAAGGTAAACAGGAAAAAGAAATCATAAGGAACTTATCAAAGTTGAACTATTTACATTCCTACATAGAAAAACGATAATCATAACTTATGAAACTTTTCTCAGTAAGAGAATAGTTGAAGGGAATAGAAATGGATATATATTATATATGTATGTGTATATACATACATATATATGTCTACATAGGAGGGTATATGGGCATATAAATACATATGTGAGTGTGTGTATATATTTGTACAGGTATACATAGACAGAGGGCACAGGACCAATTTAATAGGAAGGGATGATACTTAAAAGGTGAAATTAAGAGGTGAGAGAGGCATATAAAGGGAAGAGAGGGGGAGAGACAGAATGGGGTAAATTATCTCATATAGAAGAGGCAAGGGAAAACTGTTACAATGGAGGGGAAGAACAGGAAGGCAAAAGGGAATGAGTCAGGGGTAGCTAGGTGGTGCAGTGAATAGAGCACCGGCCCTGGAGTCAGGAGAACCTGAGTTCAAATCCAGCTTCAAACACTTAACACAAAAATTAGCCATGTGACCTTGGGCAAGTCACTTAACTCCAACTGCCCTCCAAAAAGCAAAAAACAAAAAAAAAGGGAATGAGTCAACCTTATTCTCATTGAATTTGGCTTAGGGAAGGAATGACATATACAATAAATAGTGTATCTCACCCTACAGGAGAGTAGTGGGGAAGGGAATGAGAGGGGGGATGATGGAAGGGAGGGCAAGCTGGGAGGGAGGGAAGTTGGAAGCACCCACTTTTGAAAAGGGACAGGATCAAAGTAGAGAATAGAACAAGTGGGGGGGTATAGTAATCTACTGTTTGATAAACCCAAAGGCCCCAGTTTTGGGGATAAGAACTATTTGACAAAAACTGCTGGGAAAACTGGAATATAGTATGGCAGAAACTGGGCATAGACCATTATCTAACACCATATACCAAAATCAAGTCTAAATAGGTGCATTATGGGGCAAACAGGTAGCACAGCAAGTAAGAGCACCAGCCCCAGTGTCAGGATGACCTGGGGATCAAATCCGGGCTCAGACACTTAGCACCCACCCAGAAACACCTGGCCGTGTAACCTTAAGCAAGTTACTTAACCCCAACTGCTTAGGGACGGCCAGGGGGCTCAGCGAGTAACAGCACCGGCCCAGTGTCAGGATGACCTGGAGATAGAATCCGGGCTCAGATACTTAGCACCACACCCAGAAATAACTGGCCGTGTAACCTTGAGCAAGTTACTTAACCCCAATTGCTTAAAAAATAAATAAATAAATAAATGGGTGCATTATCTAGGTATAAAGGCTGATACTCTAAGCAATCTGAGAAAGCAAGGAATAGTTTACCTGTCAGATTTGTGGAGAGGGGCAGACTTTATGACCAAACAAGAATTAGAGGGCATTATAAAATGCAATATGGATAATTTTGATTACATTAAATTGAAAAGCTTCTGTACAAACAAAGCCAATGTAACCAGGATTAAGAGGGAAGTAGAAAATTGGGAAAGAATTTTTACAAGCTATGTCACTGATAAAAGACTCATTTCTAAAATATACAGAGAACTGAGTCAAATCTATAAGAATACAAGTCATTCCCCAATTGATAAATGGCCAAAGGATATGAACAGGCAGTTTACAGAGGAAGAAATTAAAGAAATTAAATTTTAAGCATATGAAAAAATGCTCTAAATCACTATTGATTAGAGAAATGCAAATCAAAACAACTCTGAGGTACCACATCTCACCAGTCAGACTGGCTAAGATGACAAAACAGGAAAATGACAAATGCTGGAGAGGATGTGGACAAATTGGAACACTAATGCATTGCTGGTGGAGTTGTGAACTGATCCAACCATTCTGGAAAGCAATCTGGAATTATGCCCAAAGGGCTATAAATAATTTCCTACCAGCAATACCACTTCTAAGGTTGTATTCCAAAGAGATCATACAAGTGGGAAAAAGACCCATATGTACAAAAATATTTATAGTAGCTCTTTTTGTGGTAGTAAAGAATTGGAAATTAAGGGGGTGCCCATCAATTGAGGAACAGCTGAACAAGTTGTGGTATATGTATGTTATGGAATACTATTGTGCAATAAACGAGGAGCAAATGGACTTCATATTTACCTGGAGAGGTTATACAAACTGAGGCTGAGTGAGAAGAATAGAGCCAGGAGGAATTTGTACACAATTAGAGACATAACGTATGTGTGATGACCAACTTTGATAAACTGGACTCTTCTCAGCAATCCAGAGTCATGAGTCAACCCCAAAATACTCATGCTGGAGAGAGATGTTTACATTCAGAGAAAGAACTGAGATTGAACCCAGACTGAAGAAAACTACCCGCCCTTTTTCATTTTCTGGTCTGGTTTTGTTTCCTCTTTCCCGTTCTTCATTCCATCTGTTACAATCCTTCTTTATAACCTGACTAATGCCTAATGTGAAAGTATCTGCAGATACTATACTTGATTGTATGCCGCCATGGTTGGGGGGAGGGGAGGAGGGGGAAGGGAGAGAGAAAATTTGAAACTCAAGGAATTCTGGTAATGAATCTTGTAAACAAAAAATAAACAAATCAATAAAGACAAAAGAAAAAGAACAAGTCGGGGGTGGGATAGGATGGAGGGAAATATAGTCAGTCTTTCACAATATATCCACTATGGAAATGTTTTGCATAGCTACACATGCAACCTATATTGAATCGCTTGTCTTCCCAGTGAGGGTGGGTGATGAGGGAGGAAGGAAAAGAATCTAGAATTCAAAGTTTTAAAATCAAATGTTAAAAAAAATACATATATATATATATATATATATATATAGGCACTGGGGCATAGAGATCCACCATGCCCTACTGTAAAGTCGGAGGGGGGATGGGGGAAGATATGTGAGAGAACAGAATGGGGGAGGGAATATTGAATGGGATTACTGTTTTGGGGTGATGGGTAGGGGAAAATGGGGAGAAAACTTGTAACTCAAAATCTTGTGGAAATGAATGATGTAAACTAAAAAATAAAAAAGAGAGAAAAAAATAAGGGAAAGGAAGATACTTTGTACTGAAGCCCTGGGACCTTACTGGAAGCCCTGAAAGAGGATTTTCTTGTTGTCTGTTTACAGAAGTCCTGGAGGAGGGTTTCAGAGGTCCTGGGACTATACTGACAATTTTTTGTTGAGTTCTCAGACCTTGTATGTGAGTCTGTGTTTATTGCACAGGCGGAAAGTGAATTGATAATGGTGCCAGCAATGTGTATAAATGTTGTTTTGGCTCTGTTAAGCTTTATCTACCCAGAAACAGAAACTATGAAGGACTGGAGGAGGAATGGACACTGTGAGCTACAATATGGAACAAGAACTGGACGAGGAGCTGGACAGGAAGCTGACAGCTGCCTACCTTTGAATCCAGGTAACAGTTGGGTAAATTCAGGCAAGAGATGGGACCATGGAAGAGAAACCATGGAATCTGAGAGCCAGCCTCGATTCAAGATGAAAAGACCTTTCCTTGAGTATTTAATGCTGAATGAGAAGATCATGATTTACTGTGGCCTAGGAGTGGGAGAACTTTGTACTCTGTACCTTGTACCTCTTAAGAATGATTAGTTTCCAATCATCCTTAACTCAATCTCCAATCAAGAAGAAAGAAGACATTTTGACTGAGAAATTAAAACAATGTGACCTAGGGGTAGAGAACTGTGACCTTTGTACTTCATGTCCCTTAAGGAGGCTTGCTTCTTAAGGATGATTGAGTTAAGGACTTACTGAATGATATCTTTTGCTTAAAACTAAGTGGCCACTTTGGTGAAAACTATGTGGCCACTTTAGTGATAAGTTGTTGTGTTATAACAATGTGAATGCCGTACTTTGGTTTCTGTGAATGTTTTATCTTAGTTTATTACTGAATAAATAGAGAGTTCATTATACTATGTGATCAGCTTGGCTTTACAGAATCTTCCTAAGAATAAATGTAAAGGCAAGCATGAGCAGCTTTCCAGAGGACTGCTGCTGTGAACAGCTTTAAGGTTCTGATCACACAGTATAGTGAACTCTATTTATTCAGCAGTAAATTAAAGCAAAACATTCACAGAAACCAAAGTACAGCATTCATAATGTTATTAACACAACAACTTATCACTGAAGTGGCCACATAGTTTTCACCAAAGTGGCCACTTAGTTTTAAGCAAAAGATATCATTCAGTATGATCTTAACTCAGTCATCCTTAAGGGACACAAAGTACAAAGGTCAAAGTTCTCCACCCCTAGGTCACAGTAAATCATGATCTTCTCAGTCAGCATTAAGTACCCAAGAAGTCTTTTCATCTTGATTTGAGGCTGACTCTCAGATTCCATAGTTCCTCTTCCATGGTCCCAGCTCTTGCCCGAATCTGTAACCTGGATTCAAAGGTAGGCAGCTCTTGGCTTCCCTTCCAGCTCCTTGTCCAAATCCTGTCCAGTTCCATATTGAAGTTCACAGTGTCCAGTCCACTTCAAGTCCTTCACAGTTCCTGTTTCTGGGAAGACAAAGCTTAACAGAGTCACAATAACATTCATTCACATTGCCACCACCATTAATTCACTTTCTGCCTGTGAAATCAACATAGATCCACAAACAAGGTCTGAGAACTCAATACAAATTGTCAGTATAGTCTCGGGACCTCTGAAACCCTTTCCAGGACTTCTGTATACAGACAAGAGAATCCTTTTTCAGGGCTTCTATACAAAGTATCACAAATAAAAATCAACACAGACAGAACAGACAAACATAGTGCCTGGCCACCACAAAGTTCTCCTTCTCAATTCTTCTCTCTCCAAGCTTGGACTTCTCCTTATATATGGTCATTAGCTCCTCCTTGTTCCACCCCTTCCTGTTGCATCAGCAAGTTCACTGTGGGTTTCACAAGTTCTGTTTCTTAACAAAGACTTGATATAATCATGAGCAAGGCCCAAAAGAAACTTGAACTGAAACAAGGTGCTAAGTACTTCTTTGCTTTCCATTACAAGGTCAGACAACCTGATTATGTCAGAGGAAGACTTGAAACCAGATCTCCCTGGCTTTGAGGGGGAAGAAGTAGTGTTAAGTCTGGAAAAATAGTTTAGAGTCAGATTGTGAAGGGTTTTAAATGTCAGAGTTTTATTCTAGAGGCAATAGAGAACCAGGAAAGCTTTCTGAGCAAAGTAATGACATGGAGAGGACTTGTGCTTTAAAAATGTCAATCTGACAATTCTGTGGACAATGAAGGAGAGAGAGACTTAAAACAAGAAAGACCAATTAGGAGGAGGCTCCTACACAGTGAAGCTGAAAGGTGATAAAGGCCTGAAATGGGGGGGAGGGAGATTTAATGAGTGGGGAGAAGGAGAGAAGACTCCGGAGAGATTATAGAAGCAGAAATGGCAAGGGTTTGTAACTAAGTTGTAGGTGACTTCAAAGTTGCATCCCTGGTGACTGAAGGGAGAGTGGTACCCTCAAAAGAAGGGAATTAAAAAGAGAAATGCATTTAAGAGGAAAAGAAAATGAATTTTTAGTTCTGTAATTTGTGCTGCATTAGTCATAAAACTGCAGGAAAAGCACTTAAACTCCAAGTCTCGGTTTCCTCATCTATAAACCAAGAATAACAACATTTTTACTACCCATCCCACTATGGTACAGTGGAAAGAACACAGAACTTGGAGTCATCCCAGCTTTGCCCATTATTACCTGTGTGACCTTGGACAAGTCAATTACCTCTAATTCTCAGGAAGGGGCTATAGGAAAACATGACTGTTCAATCTACAGATAGATGAGGATCGGAGGGAAGGGCAAACATGATAAGAAAAAAGAAAGAAAGTAATTGGGGACAGAGATTTAGTCTTTTTTAGCTTTACTTTATTGTTAGTTTATTACTATTATTGCAAAGGCTAAAATTATTTAATAAAGACCAAATCAATCAATATTCATTGAACATCAAGTGTATAAAAAGCACTGTCTTAACCCCATGGCAGAAGGGAAGAGAACTAAGATAGAACAAAGTATAATCTGGTTGAAGAACTAAAATATATGGGGAGCATGGAAGCACAAACAAAGCCCATGTCAGAAGACACGTGTTCAAATCCTGCCTTCACTTGCCTTGGGTATGTCACCTCCCCTTTATGAGTACTTTATCTGTAAAATGGGGGTGTTGGTCCAGATGGTCTCTAATGTCTCCAACTAATCTAAATACAATGATTCCATATATGCCAAATGAGTAAAACAGCCACTAAGTATTACCAATGCTTAGAGGAGAGAAAGAACATCACAGGTGTAGGGAGCCAGAGAAGGCTTTACAAAGAAGATAGTTTAAGCCTTGATGAATAGGTAGGAGCCAAAGTGGAGGAAAAGAGGATGAAGTTACGCCAAGAGGGCTGTGTGTGTATCAAGGTCAAAAAGTAAGAACTTCCAAACAGGTTTTGGAACAATGGGTCCCACCTGCCACCTCCCATCCCAGGTCTTTTTTTTTCTTTTTTTTGGAGGGCAATTGGGGTTAAGTAACTTGCCCAAGGTTACATGGCTAGTTTTTTTGTGTGGGTGTTAAGTGTCTGAGGCCAGAGCTGAACTCGGGTCCTCCTGACTCCAGGGCCAGTGCTTTACTCACTGCGTCACCTAGCTGCCCCCATCCCAGTTCTTATGATGGAATCCTAATAAAGCTGATGCCAGCCCCAATATTCTAACTTCATTATAGGCCTGGCCCCACTGAACAGCAGACCCACTGTACCTACCTAACCCCCCACCACCTCACCCCACCCTGTCCCCCACTTTCCCCACCCAGTCAATGTCCTAACTTCTTCATATATGCCTCACTGATCGCTGGAACAGATGTGTCCCTCAACTATTAGCTCCCACAGAAACAGCAGGTATGTCCATATGATAGGAACCCAGCTACTACCTCTACCTAGTCACTGCCCCCAGACCCATTCCTACAGAAACAGGTATATACTTGTATTCAATCACAATCATATCATCCATCTAACTCAAGACAGGACCATAAGACCTAACTATCTGTCTTGACCAAACAGGACCACAGCAGCTAGCCAATCAGAGGGCAGCATGACCAGAATGTTTAACCACCAAACCATAGATGGGACTGGTCCTCCATTACCTAATCCCTTACCAAACTCCTCCTGCCTTTTTTATATTAATCATATTATATTTCATATAAACTTTGATTTGTAATCAGCATCTTTACCCTATAAAAATCCATCTTGCTCTCTCTGAACTTGCTGGTTCCTCTTGGAACTTAGCCTGCTTCATGAGAGGTGCCAATCTCAATAAATGCCTATACTTGGATTAGAGGTGGGTCTCACTAAATTCTTTGAGACAGTTCCACCACAACATATCATTAAACCCCAAGAGTTTTGGGTGGGCAGAGCCCCCACCTCCACAGTTTTTCGGCATCCCTAGGTTTAAACCACAACATTTACATAAGCTTCATAAAGGGTAAGGGCTTAAGATATTGCTCCTATCAGAGCCTGACACAGACCTGCTGCTCTGCTGCAACACAACAAATGAAAGCAGCCCAGTCGCCAACTTGGCACTAGCCACAGAAACAAAATTCTAACGAAGTTCACAAGGGACTACAGTAGGATTTAATTTCATCCAAACTCCTCTGTCACTACATTATGCTATCAACATCAACTCATTCTCTTCTTTGCCTCTCCTATTCTACCTTCATGCTGGCCCATGGCCCATGATTATCATGTCCCCAAGACGATATTGGGCAAAAAAATGTGAATTCTGATAAATGTTGGTGAAGAGAGTGTGGTGGATAGTGAAAGTGGGTCAAGGGAAGCGTGGTAAACCTAGAGGAAGAGGGGAAGCACAGAATTACAGAATATCAGATTAAAGGAGCCTCAAAGGCCATCAAGAACAATCCAGACCCAAACAGGAATCCAATCTAAAGATTCCCTAACAAGATATTATTCAGACTCCACTTGGAGACCTTCAGTGCTCAAAGTTCACTGCTCTGTGAGCAAGACAGGTCACTTTTAAGTAGTTCTACCTTAACAAGCAGGTTTTTCTTTTATCAAGTCAAAATCTACTCTTGCATTTTCAACCCACTGCTCCTAGTCCTACCCTCTAAGAGGAAACCAATCAGAATGAATATTTGAAGACAAATATCAAATCTTCATAATGTTTGAAATAAGTGGATTTAACCTTCTGTTGATGCAAATCTTTTCAGTAGTTTTTGTAACTATACCTATGAAAACTGCTTTCTCAAAAGTCACCAGTGACTCCCTAATCATCATATTCAATGACATTTTTTCAATGCTCATACTCCTTTATTTCTCTGGGGTCATTTGACATTGTTAAACATTGTATACTGAAGAGTTTAACTTTTATTATCTATTAATTTGTATAAATCTGAACAGTTTCACAAAGCATATTTTCTTTGTTTAACTAAAGTACATAAGGACAGCATTTCATATATTCTTTCCTACAGAACCAACAGACACCTTGAAGTCAGGATGAACCAAAGAGGAAGGCCAGAAAGTTGATCATCAAAAGCAGAGAAAGCCTTTCCCACACCCAGGTCAACTTTCTACTCATTACTGTCTTTCCTGCCACTCTTTCATGGCTAAGACTACATTTCATTGATCCGATGATTTCACACTGAATTTGGCATCTTTCCAATCTCCAATTAGATACTTTCATTTAACCTTTTTTCAGAAGCTCTTATATGATTTCCAACCCTGAAGATCACAAGAAGGATACTTCCTGGCATGGTCCACCACAGGCCCCTGCCCGGATACCAGCATTCTCTTCTTATGGAACTTTGAGAAGAATTTCAAGGGGCTACTGGAAAGTATTACTTGTTCAGGTTCAACCTGCAAAGAGAAGAGGATTAGAAGGAAAGGAAATAAGGGTAATAAAAGAGAAAGAAAATATGGAACATATGGAAGCAAGGGAGTAGATACAGTCTTTTAAGTTTTATCTCCTCTGACACGTTAAAAAAAAAATCAATAAAATAGTCCAGCAAAAGTCTAACTTGGCACTTCACACCCTGCTTAAGCCATTTGCAGGGTTGAGGCAAAAGCTTATCAATTCATTTCTTACACAAAACAAATCTTCCACAAAACATGGGAGATTAATACCATGATTTTTATCCAAACTATCCCTCTGCCTGAGACAGATTTCTTAATAACCCCATTTCAAAATCACAGCTGTATGTGTAAACTTCATTTTGATGGAAATTCACCTTTTTTTTTCTTTTTTTTCCCCAAGAAGTCCCCACTGGGAGATTAGTTTTTTACCTCTAGATTCACAAAAGATTCATCATCTTCAAGAGAGCTCTTACGAACTTATGTAGTATAACTATAATAAGTCCAGGTTTTATTATGACATAAAAAAAAGTTATACATATAGAAAGCTAGAAAAAATCATAAGGATCATAGATTTTGAGTTGGGAGATAGATACCTTAGAGATCATCTAGTCTGACCTACTGCTTTTGCAAATGAGGAAACAGAAACTGAGAAAAATTAAGTGACTTGGTCTAAGGAGAGACAGACACATACAGACACAGACACACACACACACCCCTAATAATTAGCAGAGCTGGGATTTGAACCCAGGTCCTCTGACTTTAAATCCAATCCACTACATTATATTGCTTTTGTAGCTAGGTCAACAATATCATTCAAAGCAGCCATACTGGCTCTATAAATCTGTTTGGAATGTCACTTAGGATCAGTTTCTAAGCTACGCAAAAAACATCAGTCTTAAAAAAAAAAAAAAGATAAAGGGGAGGCTAGATGGTGCAGTGAATAGAGCATTGACCCTAGAGTCAGGAGGACCCGAGTTCAAATCTGGCCTCAGACACTTAACACTTACTAGCCATGTGACCTTGGGCAAGTCACTTAACCCCAATTTTGCCTCCAAAAAGCAAAAAAAAAAAAAAAGAAAGAAAGAAAACAATATGGTGGATAGAACCCTGAACTTGGAGTCCAAAGATCTGGTTAGGCCTGTATAATGCTTAGTAAGTCACTTAAACTCTCTGAGACTCAATTTTTTCATCTGTAAAATGAAGGAGCTGGACTAGTTGGCCCCTAAGATACGTGCCAGATCCAAATCCTATGATACAATTAACTTTACCCAACTTATTCACCAGAACTGATACCTATTGATTATTAGCTATTTCTAAAAATCAAATTCAACCTCAAAGGATTTGTTACCACTGAAGATATTCAGAAGAAAGTGCTGTAGGTTCTGTTCTAAAGGCAATTCAAGAACGTTCCAGAAATTTTTCCAACAGGACTAATACTGGAACAAGTATATAGCTTTCCAAGGTGACTAAAGAAACACTCAAAAAAGTTAGGCATTCTGGTACAATTTTCAATAAATTAGTCATTTTGGAACTTTTAATTTGTGCTAGAAATTTGAATATATATAGTCCTTGCCTCTGAAGGGCTTGCTGAATACATTGGGGAGTACAAGGAACACAAGTAAGGAACTCTGGGATGGCCTGAAAAGGGGCTTTGACACAAAGGCTGAAAATCTTAGAAAATCCCAAATTAAGAGGATATCATAAAACGGAGGAAGGCTGAATGGTCAAATTTCGGGGAATGCCTTTGTAAAGGCCAAAATGACCAGTGTCTGAGGACTGCATCCTTCTGCAGTTCTCCTCCTTACCTGCAAACCCAGGAAGTTCGAGAGTTCCTGAGCTTTCACTTGTGGTGCACAATTTCCGGCATTGGTGACAAAGACAACTGGCATTAGGAGACGCCCATTCGAGTCAACCAGTTTTCGGGCAGCTTCCAAGGCAGCAGGGATCGCTCTGTGACCACGGACAAACACCCCATCAATGTCGAAGAGGAACCCAAAGGTTGGAGGGGTCTGCACAGAGAGGGTAGGAGAGGGGAATTACCACTGCATCATGGGGATAAGGGGGAGAAAGGAAAAGGAAATTCAGGTTACAAGAGAAAGCGGCTCAAGAGATTAATAATAGCTGAAATTGTCATAGTACTTTATGGTATATAAAGTGCTTTCCTCACAACAAATTTATGAGGTATGTAACTATTATTATTATTCCCATTTGACAGATAAGGAAACAAAGCTACAAAATTTTTAAGTGATTTATTTATGGCAAACAGCTAGCATAAAAAAAAAAAGTGGCAGAGCCAGGGCCCAGGTGTTCTAAGTCTATTTTTCTATCCACTACATCATGCTCATATATCATGTTCAATTTACAGGCAGACCTTTAAAGAGGTTCATAGAAACCACGGAAAAATAACAACATGGTTCTACTCTACTAGAAACTGAAATTTATCTAAGATTCTTTTAGCCACATCTTCTTTTCTGAGTTTCATTCTACCCATCTATCTTATCTAGTCTAGAACCCTGTAGCAATTTTACTGAACACCTTCCATTCTTGGTCTTCCTGCCCTTACCCCTGCTCTCAAATTGGAAGATTTCAATATATAAATTGATGTCTATCTCTTAAAATAACCTGGTTTCCCAGTTCAATTCCACAAACCTGTATGACCTGCTTCTCTTCTTTATCTCAGATATCCAGGGAGATAGGTACCCCTTAAACCTCAATATCACCTAAAGCTATTTTACTTCCAAGATCTTGAACCCTGAAATTCCCTTATCTGATCATAATTCCATATCCTTCCATCTCTCCCAAATAATTCTCACAACCTCACCATGATGTAAAGCCATGCACAAGCAGCTTTCCAGAAGAATGCTACTGTGAACAGCTTTTAAGATTCTGATTATACAGTATAGTGAACACTCTATTTATTCCATAACAAATCGGAGCAAAACATTCACAGAGATCAAGGTACAGCATTCACAATGTTACAACTTATCACAGAAAGTCAAAATACAGCATTCAAACAACTTATCAATAAGATGGCCACATAGTTTTCACCACGATGGTTACAAAGTTTTCAACAAAGAACAATCATTTAATAACTCAAGCATTCAATCATCCTTAAGGAGTCAAAGTTCTCCACTCACGGGGGCATACTAAGTTAACTCTATCAGCCACTTATTCAATCATCAAACCACTAAGTACAATCATTTAGTCAATCAATCATTCAATCAACTCAATCATTCAATTATCCTTCATCATTCACTATTCAAATCATTAAAAATACACAAACCCTCCACCCAAGGTCACTAGTAAATTACAATTTTTCATTCAATACACAGTATTCAAGTAAAGTCTTCTTTCAGCTTGACTCAGGGTGATCTCTCTGACTCCCTGGATCCCCTTCCATTATTCCAGATCCTACCTGGATTCACCAAACTGTTACCTGGGTTCAAAGGCAGACAGCTCCCAGGTCCCTGTCCAGCTCTCCATGCCTCTGTTACACGCTGAAGCTCACAGCATCCAGTCCACGTTGAATCCTTCTCAGTCTCCATTCCCAGGAAGTCAAAGCTCCGCAAAGCCACAAACAGGTTCATTCAAAGTACCAGCATCACAGTCATGCTTCTTCAGTCTTTGGCAGCTCCAGCTGGCCCTCTAAAATCCTCAGTAGCCTCAGTAGCTCTGGCTGGCCCTCGGAAATCCTCAGCAGCTCTGACTGGCCCTTGGACTCAGAAGTTTCAGCTGGTTCCCAGAATCAAAAATCACTTCATCCAGGTTCTCTAAATAAAAATAATTCTCTCCAGCCTGGGGGGCCTTTCCTTTTCAGCCTCCCCAGCAGCAGCAGCTTCTGCCTCCACGAAGACAGATCTATTCAGATCATCTGTTACCTTTGCCAATACAAAGGGATCTTCAAATTCAAATTACATTTCCATTACACATGACCTATGTTCAAGGAGTGTTTTGACAAATACAGGTTTAATAATTGGCTCTCCCGAAGGAAAAAAAAGTACACATTGCACATTTTAAGTTTAATCTGCATCATTAACATTTTCTCTTTAACTTTCCTAAATCCAGACAATCAACAAAATGATAAAGCCTTGAATTGTAGCATTTGTTGATTTCTGAGGTATAAGTACTCATGCTGAAAATTTAACAATTGACTCTCAAGACTATGAGCTGTCTCCAGCACACCTGCCCCAATCCTTTAAATAGGCCTCAGTTTCTTCTCTTCACAATTCAATATGGTAGAAAGCATTTTATTGAGCCAGCAAATGATCTTGCCTCCTTCGCTGAGAAAACAGGTTATACCTTGTAAAGTCCTTCATCTAAAACCCTTTTGTATCTGTCCATTTCTCCTTTGCTCCAATCACTGAATAAGAGGCCATCTTTCTCCATAAAAAGGCTAACCTTGTCCTCATGTGCCTCTGACCCTATTTCTTCCCAACTCCTCTAGGAAGTTATTCCATCAGTCATTTCTTCTCCCTTCCTATCTACTGATCCTCTCTTCACTAACTACAAATATATTCTGGTCTCCCCCCATCCTTAAAAACTATTCACTTGACCCCAACATCCACTTAAGTATTCTAGCTCTGCCTCAGTTTTACTGCAAAACTTATAGAAAATCACCTAAATCCACTGTTTTCCCTTCCTCACCATTCACTCACTTTTCAGTCCCTTGGCTCTACCACTCCTGATGAAACTCTTTCTCAAAAACAACTAATAATCACTTAACAGATAAATCCTATATTCTTTCCTTAGTCCTCAACCTTCCTTGACCTCTTTGCAGGTATTTATATTGAGGACCACTCTTCCTCTTAAATGCTCTATGGTGTTTCTCCTGGTTCTCGATCCTGCCTCTCTAACCACTCCTTTGTAGCCAACTATTCCATTATGTATTATTATTGCTATACAGATGGAAACATATATCTAGCCTCAGCCTCTCCTCTGAACTCAAATCCTACACTGCTGAATACCTTCCAAACATCTTTACTTGGATGACTCAGAAGCACCACAAATTCAACACTTCCAAAACAGGACTCATCATCTTCCTGTCTAGACCTACTTCTTCAAACTTCCCTATTTCTTTCACAAGTATCATCATCTTTAAACAAGTTGTGGTATAGAAATGTAATGGAATACTATTGTACTATAAGTAATGATGAACAGGCGAACTTTAGAGAAACCTGGAAAGACATTGTACATAGTAACAGCCACAGTGGGTGAGGGCTGATTTTGATAGACTTAGCCCTTCTCAGCAATGCAAACTAAGACAATTCCAAAGAATATAAGATGGAAAATGCCAGTCACATCCAGAGAAAGAACTATGGAGTCAGAATGCAGAATGAAGCAAACTATTTCCTTTTTTGTTTTATTTTAGGTTTTTTTTTTCTTTCTCATCATTTTTCCCATTCTATGCAACATGACTAATGTGAAAATGTGATGTATGTGTGAAGCCCAATCAGACTGCAAATCATCTTGTGGAGAGAGGGGGAGAAAATTTATAACTTATGGAAGTGATTGTTGAAAACTACAAATAACTAATTTCATTTTAAAAAAGAAAACTCATCTTCCTAAATTCAAAAAAAAAAAGTATCATCATCTTCCAAATCACCCAGGTTTATAAACTAAGTCAATCTAAACTCTTTCTTTTCCCTCACTCCCCAGACCCAAATACAATCAAGATGCCAAGTTTTGTTGAGTCTACCTCTTGTACTATGTCTAATATTCATTTCCTGCTCACAACCTGAACTGCCCAAATCCTAATTCAAGCTCTCATTTCTTACTTAGACTATGACAACAGCTTTTTTATTGCTCTCCCTGCTCCAATCCAACCTCCACAGTTGTCAAAAAAATCTTCCTAATGGCACAGGTCAGATCTTGTCATTCTTCTGCTCAAAAACCTTCAGTAACTTATTGCCTTAAAGTTTAAATGATTCTGCCTTGTATTTTTAAAGCCCTCTATAATCTAGTTTCAACTACCTTTCCAGTCTTATTTAACTCCTCTTTCACGTATTCAAGCCAACTTGTCTTACTAGTTATTTTCTGAAAGCAGTATTCTCTTGTCTCCATGCTTTTCTACAGTGTGTCTCTCCTGTGTGTAATTCTCTTCCTCCATGCCATTGCTCCTTAGAAGCCCTTTTGTCTGGAGAGCACTGCCAAAGTACACATCAAACTCCAGAAATGACCAAACAGATTCTCCTGGAGTTTACTAGTTTGGTGATATCTTTGTGAATCTGGCTTTGAGAATTACAAAAAAAGGAAGCCTGAAGATCTTCCATGTTGTGTGCCCCTGGGTCAAGCAAGCCAGATTAAGGAGAGAATATTACAAGCAGCCAGGAAGAAACAATTTGAATATTGTGGAAACACAATCAGGATAACCCAGGATCTGGCAGCTTCTACACTGAGGGATCGAAGGGCCTGTAATGTGATATTCCGCAGGTCAAGGGAGCTGAGATTAAAACCAAGAGTCACCTACCCAGCAAAACTGAGTATCATGTTTCAGGGGAAAATATGGTCATTCAGTGGAATACAGGACTTTCAAGCATTCTTGCTGAAAAAACCAGAGTTGAATAGAAAATTTGACATTCAGATACAAGAAGCAAGAGAAGCATGAGAAGGTAAACAGGGAAAAGAAATCATAAGGAACTTATCAAAGTTGAACTATTTTTTTTTTAAAGCAATCAGGGTTGAGTGGCTTGCTCAGGGTTGCACAGCCAGTTGTTGTTTCTGGGTGTGGTGCTGGGTGTCTGGGCCCGGATTTGATCCGGGTCGTCCCAGCACTGGGGCCAGTGCTCTTGCTCGCTGAGCCACCTGGCCAAAGTTGAACTATTAACATTCCTATGTGGAAAAACAATAATTGTAACTTATGAAACTTTTCTCAGTAGTTGAAGGGATTAGAAATATATATGTATATATATATATATATATATATATATGTCTTTATATGAGGGTATGCGGGCATATGAATACATATGTGAATGTGTGTATATACATTTACAGGTATACATAGATAGAGGGCACGGGACCAATTTAACAGGAAGGGATGATACTTAAAAGGTGAAATTAAGAGGTGAGAGGAATATAACGAGAGGAGATGGGGAGAGACAGAGTGGGGCAAACTATCTCATACAGAAGAGGCAAGGGAGAATGGTTACAATGGAGGGGAAGAATAGGAAGGCAAAAGGGAATGGGTCAACCTTATTCCTATTGAATCTGGCTTGAGGAGGGAGGGAAATACACACTAAATAGGGGATCTCACCCTCCAGGAGAATAGGGGGGGAAGGGGATGTGAGGGGGGATGATGGAAGGGAGGGCAGGCTGGGGGGGAGGGAAGTTGGAAGCACCCACTTTTGAAAAGGGACAGGATCAAAGTAGAGAATAGAACAAGTGGGAGGTGGGATAGGAGGGAGGGAAATATAGCCAGTCTTTTACAATACATCTACTAGGTTATTGTTTTGCATTAGCCGCACATGTACAACCTATACTGAACTGCTTGTCTCCCCAGTGGGGGTGGGTGGCAGGGGGGGAAGGGAATAAATCTGGAATTGAAAGTTTTAAAATCAAATATTCAAATATATATATATATATGTGTGTGTGTGTGTATATATATATATATACTATTATTAATACCATCTTACATGTTATTAAGGGAAAAAAAAAGATATACAGGCACTGAGGCATAGAGATCCACTGGAAAAGTTGAATCCACTGAAAAGTATGGGAGAGAGCAGATTGGAGGTGGGGATATCATGTGGGACTGCTGTTTTGGGGGGATGGGTGGGGAGAAAACGGGGAGAAAATTTATAACTCAAAATCTGGCGGAAACGAATGATGTAAATCAGAAGTTAATAAAGCATTAAAAAGAAAAAAAAGAAAAAAAACAAAACAAAAAAAAGAGAGAGGTGATGGCTCCCCATCCTTGGAAGTCTTCCAGCAGACAAGACTTGGCAATCTGGATAGGCGCCTATGGGATATGATAAACTGGGGATTCCATTCAAATGTAGGTTGGCCTAGATGACCTGAAGTTCCTCCCAATTCTCAAATTCTCTGATGTTGTAAATCAAAGAGGCTTGGATTTTAATCCCAGCTTCAATACTTGACAATTTGACTACAATAAAGTCACTTAATCTCTCTTGGCCTCAGTTTCCTTTTCTGAAAAACTAAAACAATTCTACTTAGAGTACTCATCTTACATAACTGTTTAAGGTAAGTGCACCTAAGGCCATACAGTAAATTAGTGGCAGAAGAACTGGAACCCAGGTTTCCTGAGGCCCAGTTGAAAACTCTTTTCCCTACATGCTGTTGCTTCACATAATTTACTTATTCTCCACTTCAAATTCCAATTTTGTCTCAATTCCAAGTCCCTTCTCCTAAATCTACCTGCTCTCTCCACTCTCCTATGTGGAAAGAAAATTCTGGTTTTTCCCTTGCTTATTTTTTAGGGATAGGCTTCCTACGGTATAATGAACTGGTCTTGAACCAATGAGGGCTAAAAATTGTGATTTGCAACCTTAAGGTAAGAGATTTTTGCATTTAGTCTAACAGATTCTAGCAATGTTCATTTTCATTATTTGGAAAATTTCTATTTATTGTCCCTACTGTGGGTTAATTTATTTGTAGTGGTATGTCTTCACCAGTTTCTGTGACATATCTTGATTTTGAACAGACCCACTTTTCAAGTTTCTCTTCCTAACTGTAGTTTGCATTTGTGGAAATAATATATTTGAATTTTTTTTCTTCTGAGTTTCACAGGATTTAGAACCAGAGCCAGGAGTAACTTGTGAAGCTAACAAGTTTAACTCCCTCTTTTAGGAAGATAAAGTGACTTGTCACACTGGTATGGAGTACTGGAATAAGAAGCGGAGTTCCATTCCATTCTGTTTGAAATGCTGATGGGAGATCTAGGTAGGGATATGAAGTGTGTAGTTGGCAATGCAGGGCTGAAGTACAGAATAAAAATTGGTGCTGAATATATAATTCTGGGAGTGTCAAAATCCATTTCTAAGACTTCGAAGAAAAATGAGATGATCCAGTATTGTTAGTGCTGAAAGCAATATGTCCTTATATTTGGTTTACTAAATGCAAGACCTAAAAAGGAAGGCCACGTGGCTCACCTATAGATATTCAGGAGAGAAGAAGACATGGACAGTAATAAAGGAAGGATACTAAGTCATCTCCTGTCTCTCTCTTTACACTGAGACCAGGACCAAATACTTCTAAATTAGGGTATTTAATCCACTCACATTGGAATCAGGAACTACTATCACAAAATGAGACTTTTTACATATTTTTCCTATTAAATTTCATCTTATTTGATTCTGGTCAAAGTTCTATCCTGTTGGATTTTGCAGAAATCCTGACTTTTTTATACAATATGTTAACTCTTCTCAGCTTTGTCTTCAAATTTGTTAAAGCCTGGCATCTCTGCCTTTATAAATCAGGTCATTGATAAAAATTTCAGCATAGGACCAATTAACAAGCTCCCAAGACATTCTACTAGAAATCTATTTCCAAGATAACTTTAAATCTTTAAATAACTTTTTGGCATCTCATCATTCATCAAGTTTGAAATCCAAACTGTGTCACTGTTAAGCCCACATCTCCCCATCATGTGCATTATATGAGTCAAATGCTTTGCTAAAATGTAGGGTAAATTATACATACAGAACTCCCTTGATATAACAGTCTAGTAATCCTGTTTTTAAAAACCAGGTTAATCCATTGTGATCTGTTCTAGGTCATGACCAAAGTCAATGCTTATTCTCTGTTATAATAATGTCACCTTCTAAAAATCTAGTAACCATTTCCATTCTAGAATTTTGCCAAAAATCAAAATCAAGCTCACTGACCTATACTACACAGACTACATTCTTTTTCCTTTTCAGAAAATCAGTCAAACATCCTTCAGTCCTGTGGCACCTCTCTCTGCCTCTATAATCTCTAAAAAATCATTCACAGTGGTTAATCAATTACATCCACCAGTTCTTTCAACACCCCAGACTAGTTCATCTGGACCAGGTGACTTAACTCAACAAAGATGGTTAAGTGTTTTTGTTAATATTCCACCTTGTACAAAAACAGATTCTTCCAGTATTGTAACAAAGAGGTGTCAAACTCATAAAGGCTAGTGCCTGAAAACAGATCAAAATGCAAATGGTAAATAAAAATTTTACAACAAAACAGAGATAATGTTAATTTGCAGTTTTATAAGTCAATATGCCAAAGAGGGACCCATTTATATTTGAATTTGACACCACTATTCTAGGCGTAGTCCAGAATTCCTTATTGTTTTCAGATAGCACCTTAAGCAGCTCTTTAATGGTCAAATCCTCCTGTTCCCTCTGAAGTACTTGTCTTTAATTGGTGGTGATACTAAAAACATCACACCTATGTCCCTAAAGCCTTCAGCTTCTTGCCTAAGATTTCATAATCCTTATAAATACTATCAAGATTGTTTCTGGCACTTCAAGTCCACCACCAAGAGTGAGTAGCAGTTATCAAATTTGACAAGTCTTGGGAAACAAGTCTCCATCACATTCTCAAAACACGTCCAAGGAAGATGGCAGATTTCTATATTTTTAATGTCATGTCAAACAATGATTGCCTCAGTACTTCTCAGCACAGATTCAATAACTCCTACCACTTGTATTTTTTTTCTCTTTCTCTTATCAAATAACTTCTCAAGACTTATAGCAGCTGTGAATTCATATCATCATTTTAGAGGAAAACAAAAAACTGCTTTCTGTTCTGAAGCACCAATTATCTTCTTCCCTTTCTTCTTTTTAACAGTTCTCATTTTTTTCAATTAACAAACATTTTTAAAATCAATCACTTACATTATATTAGAGGATACTGTGTACAAAAATAAGCACATACAAAATATATGCAAATAAGTACAAAGCAAACTGAATAAGGGAAAATAATGGGATCTGGAGTAAGATGAGAAAAGGCTTTATGTTATAGAAGGTGGTCCTTGAACTGAGTTTGAAGGAAACAAGGATTCTAAAGGTTGAGGTATAGAAGGACTGCACCCCAAACATGGAGGATTGCCAAGGCAAGAGCATGGACACAAGAGATGGTAGTATCATGTATGATAAGCATCAAAAAAGCCAGTTTTGCTAGACTATAGACAAGAAAAAGGGGAATCATGTGTAAAAGGTTGGGAAGGTAGCTGAGTCTGGGGTTTAAAAGTCAGAGCAGCTTACAATAAGAATTCATTAGAGTATACTGAGTAGGGGGGTAAAGTGCTCATACCCACTACTTTAGGATGAATTGGAAAGAAGACAGACTTGAGGCAGAGTCAAATTAAGAAGCTGTTAGTCCAGGCAAGGGGCAGCTAGGTGGTGCAGAGCATAGAGCACTCAGCCTGGAGCCAAGAAGACTCATCTTCATGAGTTCAAATCTAGCCTCAGATACCTAGTAGCTGTGTGACCTTGTGCAAATCACTTAACCTTATTTGCCTCAGTTTCCTCATTTTGTAAAGGGAGCTGGAGAAGGAAATGCCAAAATACTATGGTATCGTTGCCAAGAAAACATCAAATAGGGTCATGAAGAGTTGGCCATAGACTAGGAAAGGATTAGGATCATGTGAATAGAGAGAAGGGGAAAGATGTGAGAGAGACTGGGACATTAGGAAGAAAATCTGTCAACTTATTAGATAAGCTGGGTGAGTGAGAGAAGGATTCAAGGACAAAGGAGATGTCTGAGAACTTGGGTGACTAGATGACATTATGTTCCATAAAATAAGAAAGATTGGAAAAGAGTGAGTTTTGGGGGGGAAATGAGTTCAGTTTTGGACATGAAGTTGAAATGCCCTTGGGACATGTAATTTCAACTATCCAACAGGCAGCTGGAATTCCACAAGTAGAGCTTCAGAGAAAATCAATAAAACATGTTAGATGTATATTTAAAAGTGATTTGCAGGGGGCAGAGTCAAGATGGCAGAGTAGAAGCAGGACCTCCGCACAGCTCCGGCTTCCACCTTCCCCAATTCATGTAAAAGTAGATTCTGAACAAACTTTGGAGCTGCAAAACCCACAAAATGACCCAGAGAAGCTAACCTCCCACTGAGGAGCCCAGAGCATCGGCCAGCGCAGCACTCTGGGAGCCGAGCCCAGGCCCGTGTGAGCCAGAGGTTTTAGCGCCAGAATGGGCCTGACCAGCCACCGGCCAGAGAGACATCACCAGCAGCTGTGGCCATATCCAGAATTATCAACACATAGATGCAAAGGACAGAGTGAGAGGTCAGTGCAGTGTGGACTTTGGGAACCAGTAGTTGGGAGTGTGTCCTGGGCCAAAAGCCACTGCCGCAGCTGTACAACCACCCCCACATAGCAGCTTCAGCTCCTGGCATGCAGGGTGTAGGGGGACCAAGTGATCAGTCTGAGGGGTAATAACTCTTGCTTTAACCTGCCTGGATCTGGATTATGGTCTAGGGTGGAAGTCCTGGGGTGTGTGTCCAGCTTGCCAGAGCATGTGAAAGCCTCAGAGAGGGCACAAAACTAATACCTCCGGCAGCTGAGAAAACCCCAGCATTTGGGACTAAAGCTCCCCTATCTGTGGCAGAGTCCTACTGTGGCAAAAAGCCCAAAAGTCAAATAATTGAGTGGCAACATGACCAAGCAAAGGAAACAAAGCAAACAGAAGATTCCATCATTAGACTCCAATTTGGGGGCAAAAAGGATCAAAGCATGGAACAGGAGGAAGGCAGTGAAGTCAGAACTCCTGCACCAAAAGCTTCAAAGGAAAATATGAGCTGGTTACAGGCCATAGAGGACCTTAAGAAGCAGATAAGAGAAGTGGAGGAAAAATTGGGAAGAGAAATGAGAACGATGCAAGAAAATTATGAAATGAGAGTCAACAGCCTGACTGAGGAAAATAACACCTTAAAAAATAGACTAACTCAAATGGCAAAAGAGGCTCAAAAAGGCAATGAGGAGAATGGCTTAAAAAGCCGAATTTGCCAGATGGAAAAAGAATCTCAAAAGCTCACTGAGGAGAATCATTCCTTCAGAATTAGATTGGAGCAAATGGAAGCTAATAACTTTATGAGAAATCAAGATGCTGTTAAACAGATCCAAACAAATGAAAGAATAGAAGACAATGTGAAATATCTCATTGGAAAAACCACTGACCTGGAAAATAGATCCAGGAGAGATAATTTAAAAATTATTGGACTACTTGAAAGCCATGATCAAAGAAAGAACCTAGAAATCATCCTCCAAGAAATTCTCAAGGAAAACTGCCCTGATGTTTTAGAACCAGAGGGCAAAACAGAGGTTGAAAGAATCCACAGATCATCTCCTGAAAAAGATCCCAAAAAGAAAACTCCTAGGATTATATTATTTATATAATATATAATAATATAATTATATATAATATAATAATATAATTATATATTATAGCCAGGTTCCTAAATTCCCAGATCAAGGAGAGAATATTACAAGCAGCCAGGAAGAAACAATTTGAATATTGTGGAAACACAATCAGGATAACCTAGGATCTGGCAGCTTCTACACTGAGGAATAGAAGGCCTTGGAATAGGATATTCCGGAGGTCAAAGGAGCTGGGATTAAAGCCAAGGATCTAACCCAGCAAACCTAAGTATTATGTTTCAGGGGAAAATATGGTTATTCAGTGGAACAGAGGACTTTCAAGCATTCTTGATGAAAAAGCCAGAGTTGAATAGAAAATTTGACATTCAGATACAGGAAGCAAGAGAAGCATGAGAAGGTAAACAGGGAAAAGAAATCATAAGGAACTTATCAAAGTTGAACTATTAACATTCCTACATGGAAAAATAATAATTGTAACTGATGAAACTTTTCTCAGTATGAAAATAGTTGAAGGGAACAGAAATACATAAATATATATGTCATATATGAGGGTATATGGGCATATGAATACATATGTGAATGTATGTATATATGTTTATACATAAACATATATATTCAAACATATATATAAACATAGAGGGCACAGGACCAATTTAATATGAAGGGATGATACTTAAAAAGTGAAATTAAGAGGTGAGAGAGGAATATAATGAGAGGAGATGCAGAGAGACAGAATGGTGTAAACTATCTCATATAGAAGAGGCAAGGGAAAATGGTTACAATGGAGGGGAAGAATAGGAAGGCAAAAGGGAATGGGTCAACCTTACTCTCATTGAATTTGGCTTGGGGAGGGAATAAAATACACATTAAATTGTGTATCTCACCCTACAGGAGAGTAGGGGGGAAGGGGCTGAGAGGGGCGGATGATGAAAGGGAGGGCACACTGGGGGAGAAGGAAGTTGGAAGCACCCACTTTTGAAAAGGGACAGGATCAAAGTAGAGAATAGAACAAGTGGGAGGTGGGATAGGAGGGAGGGAAATATAGTCAGTCTTTCGCAATATATCTACTATGTTAATGTTTTGCATTAGCTACACATGTACAACCTATACTGAACTGCTTATCTTCCCAGTAAGGGTGGGTGACAAGGGAGGAAGGGAATGAATCTGGAAGTCAAAGTTTTAAAATCAAATGTTCAAATATATATATACTCAAATATATGCTATTATTAATACTATTTTACATATAATTGGGAAATAAGATATACAGGCACTAGGGCATAGAGATCCACCATGCTCTACTGGAAAAGTCAAAAGGGGTATGGGAGAAAATGTGGGAGAGAGCAGATTTGAGGAGGGGATATCCTGTGGGACTGCTATTTTGGGGCAGTGGGTAGGGGAAAAACGGGGAGAAAATTTGTAACTCAAAATGAATAATGTAAATCAGAAGTTAATAAAGCATTTGAAAAATGAAAAAAAAAAGTGATTTGCAAGTAGATGATAATTAAGCCCACAAAGGTTTATGAAAGTGCAGAGAAATAATAAAAGAGGTTCCAAAACAGAGACTTGGGGAATGTTTACAGCTAAGGAATGTGATATGAATGATAAAACAGCAAAGGAGGCTGAAAAGGCTAAACAGGTTAAGAGAATAAAGAGAGGACAATGTCAAGAAAAAACAGAGAAGGAAGAGTTATCAGAAGAATTCGGTGGTCAACAGTGTGAACTGTTGCAGTAAACTCAAGAAGAATGAGAATTGAGAAAAGGTCACCAGTTTGGACACTTAGATCACTGGTGACATTGAATACAGCAGTTTCATGTGAGAGATGAGGTCTGAAACAAAGAATAAAGAAGTGAAAGAAGAGAGTAAATGGAATAAACAGATATAGACAGTTTTGCTTTGTAAGAAATTAGCTGCGAAAGGGAGAACCTATATAGGACAATAATTTAACTGATGGAAGGGTTTTGTTTTGTTTTTTCCTTCAGGAAGGAGAACATGTGTGTTATAGGCAGCCAAGGAAGGAATCAGCATATAGGCATTGAGTAAAAGAGAGAAAACAAAGTCTAAAAGTTTTTGCACAAATATTATAAGTGCAGAATCATAGGAAGACACAATATGAAAAAAATCTTTGCATTAAGCATCTCATCATAGGTCTGACATTCAAAATCTACAGAAAACTGACACAACTATAAGATTAAAAGTCATTCCTCAACAAATAGTCAAGTGATATGAATAGTTTAACAAATAAAAACTATCACTAACAAGATAATAAAAAGTTCAAGATCACAAATGATAAGAGAAATGCAAATTAAAATAATCTTGGGTTATCTCCTCATACCCATCAACTTTGCAAAGATGGTAATAGACATGAAAAGTCAGTGTTGGAGGAGCTGTGGGAAAAAGACAAGTCAATGGTGACATTTTGAAATGATTCAACCAATTTGGAAAACATTTGGAAACTATGGGGAAAAGTTACTAAACTTTTCATACACTCTAACCCAGGGATTTCTACTACCTGGAATTTTTCCCTGAAAAAGTTATTGAAAGAGAAAATTCCCGTCTGTGTCCATAACAATACTGCGATGTCAATAAAAGAAATACCATGGCACATTAAGGTAAAAGAATATTACCATGCTGTTAGAAATGACAAATATCAATAAAACATAACACTTGTATGAAGTGAAGTGTGAAGAACGCAGAAGTAAGAAAACATTATATATGAGAATTATGGCAGTGTAATCGACACGCAACATAAATCAAACACAGGGTCAAAGTTAGTAACACTATCAAAGTTAACCTCCCGTTAACTATGAATGGATTGTTTTGGATGAAGAACTTTGCAGGGTGGTGTCACAAGACCCATCGAGTTATTATTTGTTTTTAAAGCAGCAGAGACCAAAGACCGAAATTTCAAGTCTGAAATTCTGCCTCCGACTCCCCGATGGATCTAGGGCAAATCACTACTCCCTGGGGCTGTTTCCTCACCTGGCACAGCCTCTAGGGTACCTTCCGACTGTCCAGATGCCACTCTGTGGGTCCCTGCACTACAAAAAGCGGCATATACGTAAGGGATACAATTTGTAGACATAAAAGAATACAAATTTCAAGACTTACCTTTTCTGTCTACAACTTAACCTTCTTTGACCCTGGCTTACTCACAAACCTACAGCCTCTCACGCCAACCCACCTTCCCCCCCTTTGCTGCTGCTCAGTGTCCACACTGGACAGCAGAATCCCTCAGCGAGATCTTTTTTTTTTTTGGGGGGGGGGGGGGTTGGGGGGGGTCAGTTTAAAGAGTAGCAAAGAGATAAACTGATTTTCCAAATCACTTTCGGTTCAAAGAAAAGTCGAAAATAGAAACAGAAAGTGCAAACATAAAAAACAGATGTGGGTGGAAAGGGAGGGAATCAACAGGTAAGCCACCTGGAGGGGCTGGGGGCGGGGCGGAAACAAGCCCGCAGGGAAAGCTGGACCCTACTAGTAAAAGTCCAAGGTTTCCTGGGGGGCGGGCGGACGCAGGAGGGCGTGGCAGTGCCCGCAGTGCAAATGGAGCGATCTGGAGCTCTTTAAATTTGTGGGGCCTGAGCACAGGCTCCCAGTCCCGACCGCTACAAGACCCGTTCTTAAGCCAAGCCCACCTCGCTAGGGGCCGGCGTTTAAATAGGCTCCTCCCCTCCCCTGCCCCCTCGATCTCCAGTTTCCTCCCGACCCTATCCCTCTGTAGCCCCAGCGCGCTCTCACCTTCGGGAGGCTGCCAGAGTAGCTCCTCCCAGTGCTGCCCTGCGGCCCCCATGCCCTGCAGAGGGGGTGCTTCCAGACCCAGGGACCCGAAGCCGCTCGGACCGCAGTGAAGCAACGGTACATACCCATCGGGCCTTGCCGCCGCTGCAGCCAGCACGTGCAGCTAACTGGCCGGCGCTCGCCTTCCCCGCGCCCTTCCCCCAGTTCCTCCGCTCAGCCATTCAGGGGCCTGCTCTCCCTTCCAGGGGCGGAGTAGCTGCCGCAAGGCCTCCCGGGAGTGGTAGTTCTTTCTTCTATCCCAGTTCTTTTTGTCCTTTGCTTCCCGGCAAAGCTCCGGGCTGGAAAGACACCGAGGTCATTTGCCAGAAGAGGCCGAATGGTGGGTCCCATTGGACCATGGAGGCACGTGGTCCCTGCCTGAGCTAGCCACAGAACGAAAGGAGTTTCTGTGACTGAACTTGGAGGACTGGATTCCCTTCAGAGCTGAAAGACCCCTTAAAAGTCGTCCAGCCCAACCCCGTCCCCTCTTTTTGTTGATGAGGAAACATGCTCAAAGTCATAATAAATAGCTAGTAACATTTATATAGCAACTTAAGGTTTGCACAGTGCTTTACATTTCTTACCTTATCTGAGCCCTATAACTAACCCTATAAGGTTAAGTCTTATCCTGTCAATCAAACATTCATTATTATTGTTCTAAGATAATATGTCAGGAAGCTCAGGCTTGACATAGGTTAAGTGACACCTCTAGGGTTACATGATAAGTGTCTCAAGCCTTCCTGAATCAAATCCAGTTCCATTTAGCTGCCTTGACCTCAAGAAAATCACATGTGTAGTAAAGGGCAATGATGGGATTTAAATCCAGGTTTTTGTTTTGTTTTTTGGGTTGGTTTGTTTTTTAATACCAAATTGAAGGCTCTTTCCATGACACTGAGCTACTGCTTGTGTGAGTTTTCAAAGTCTTCTTTCCTGGTTCATGGAAGCCCTGGTAAGTTGCACATAAAAAGTAGAAAAACATACAATGAAGTAATAATCAAGAAACCCTTATTAAAAATATACTATGTGCCAGACTCTGTACTAAATACTAAAGATACAAAGAAAGGCAAAAGACAGTTCCTGATCTCAAGGGACTCACAGTCTAATGGGGAGATACCAAACAACTATGTACAAAGAAGTAATAATCAGGATAAATTGGAAATAATCAACAAACAGAAGGCAGTAGAAGTAAGGGGGATTGAGAAAAGTTTTCTGTAGCTGAGATTTTACCTGAAACTTGAATACAAGAGGTAGAGATGAGGAGAAAGAGCATTCCAGAATTAGAGGACAGACAACCAGTGAAAATGCCTAAGTCGGGTGAACTGCAATAAAGCAACTGTCACTGGATCACAAGGTATTTGAGGGTCGGGAAGGGGAATCCTATCTTGTTGGGTCCAGGGATTTCTTCATTGTGGGGAACATTTGTTGGTAGCTACATAGTAGCTACTTTAGTGTACCTTTATTAAACCTTTTGGCAAATTTGATAAATTAATACCACATTAATTTAGTCATTGTAATGGGAATGGGAATTTGAAGATGTTCTCTGCCCCTTAATAGGCTTAGGTGAATTTGAGGACCTTTCCTGATCTGAAAATAAGCTCTGCCCCCTAATAGGCTAAATGTGGTCACATGGAGGGGTGGGAAGCTTGTTTTTCAGGAAGGCACAACTTTTGCTACTTTGTAGTCAAGTGGGTCAGGAGGGTTGTGATATTCTCTGACCCTGGAGAAGGCTATATATATATATATATATATATATATATATATATATATATATATCTGAGACAAGGTTTTGCTTTGGGGCTCACTTTGGGAATAGTTGTGTGATTTGGCCAGATGAGACTCTGGGCAGCCGTTGAGCTGTGTCCCCCCACCCCCTTTGAAAACCCAGATGTTGGTGCTTCTCTCTCTGATGACTATGTGATAGTCAGACAGCTAGAAGCCCTGTCTGTTGGTCTGCTGAATTTTGTTATTTTCTCTGCTTCTCTCTCTGATGATTATGTGATAGTCAGACAGCTAGAAGCCCTGTCTGTTGGTCTGCTGAATTTTGTTATTTTCTCTGTCTGTATTTTTGTATGCTTGTGTAATGGGAATGCAAATTTAAAGATCTTCCCTGCCCCTAGGCTAAAGTGCACCTGGAGCCTGGGGTGGGAGGCTTGTTTTTCAGTAGATATTTTTTGATTGGGCAGTGAGTCAATAAGGTTGTTACATTCTCTGAGCCAGGAGAAGGTTATATAAGCCCTGATGTGTAGCTTTGTTTTGGGGGCTCACTTTGAGAAGTGTTCTGTGATTTGATCAGATGAAACTCTGGGAAGCTGTTGTCCAGGGCCCCCCGGCTTTGAAACCCAGATGTTGATTTGGTATGGATGTAATGGTTGGACAGTTTGGAAAACTGTCTACTTGATCTGTTTCTCTGTCTTGATAATTCTGTCTGTATATTCTGAAGTTCGGGGTGCTGACCTTTTTCCCCTGAACTAGGTAAATGATACATATTTGACTAATTAAAGTAAGCTTGTTAACCCATTTTGAGTTGCTTTCCTTTAACAAAGCAGATCCAAGAACCTGTGGTGGCAGCGACCCTTGGAACACTGGGGTGCTTGCTGCTACAGCTTGTAACTTCTGTTTGTTTTCTCTGAAATTCAGGGTGCTAATTTTTTCCCCTGAACTAGGTAAATGATATATGTTTGATTAAAGTAAGATGGTTAGGGGCGGCCAGGTGGCTCAGCGAGTAAGAGCACCGGTTCCAGTGTTGGGACGACCTGGAGATCGAATCCCGGGCTCAGACACTTAGCACCACACCCAGAAATAACTGGCCGGGTAACCTTGAGCAAGTTACTTAACCCCAATTGCTTAAAATAAAATAAAATAAAAAAGTAAGATGGTTAACCCTTTTTGAGTTGCTTTCCTTTAGAAAAGCAGATCAAAGAACCTGTGCTTGCAGCTATCCTGGGTATGCTAGGGTGCTTGCTGCAACAGTCATTTGGTAAAATAACACATCTTTATTTAACTTTTCGGTAAATTAATAAACACAGATTGCAACTCATTTGTAATTTAGAGATTTTTGCCTTAAAATGCTGAGAGGTTAAGTAAATTCAACACTTGACTTAACTACCCACCACATCATGCTGTCTGTCCCTTGACTAGTTAAAAAGAGAATGAATATGAGAAGCTTAAGACTTGGGGGGGGGGGGTGGAAAAGAATAAAGAAATAAGGAAAGGAAAGAAATAAGCATTTATTAAGCACCTACCATGTTGAGTGCTTTACAAATATTATCTTACTTGATCCTCACAGCAACCTTGGATGATAGGTGTTATTATTATACCCATTTTACAGAAGAAGAAACTGAGGTAGAGGTAAAGTGACTTGCCCACTGTCATATAGCTAGTATGTTGTCTGGGGGTAGATTTGAGCTTAGGTCTTCTGACTCTCAAGCCCAGCAATCTATCCATGTCCTAGAATGCTGTCTTTTATCTACCAATCACCTCTCCCAATCCCTGCGTTTAAAGGGACTTCAGAAGTCTAACAATGCTTGATAAGTGATCATCTATATGAAGTACATAGGGTCACAGATCTATTGTTAAAAAGAAATTTAAAGGTCAAGCAATGCCCTCATGTCAGAGAGAAGGAGGCTTAGACCAAGGATGGCTGAGTGTCTAACCCAGGATCCTAAACCAAGTCCTTAGGACTCTTGACAGGGCTCCTTATTGGTGTCATCCCATGAAAGCCTTCCATGAAGAAAGACCATTACACTTTTTGGACAGCTCTATATTTGTTCCTGTATCACATCTAATCTGCCTCTGTAGTTATTTCAGACACAAGGTATTATTTTAAAAGGACTGTCTATTTCATAGATGCAATTTTGTGACTTGTGACCTTTTAAGTGAACAGTGAATCACTGACTATGGTCATGATCAAAAACAGAGCCTAGATTTTTCAAGAAATTATCAAGGAAAGCTGGCCTGATGTTCTAGAACAAGAGGGTAAGATAGAAATTGAAAAAATCCACCAATCACCTCTTGAAAGAGATCCCCAAATGAAAATTCCCAGGAATATTATAGCCAAATTCCAGAGTTCCCAGTTCAAGGAGTAAATATTGCAAGCAGCCAGAAAGAAACAATTCAATTGTCATGGAGCCACAGTCAGGAGCCACACAAGATTTAGTAGCTTCTACATTTAAGTATCAGGGGGTTCTTGGAATATGATATTCTGGAGGCCAAAGAAGCTAGAACTATGATCAAGAATCACCTACCCAGTGAAACTGAGTATAATCCTTCAGGGAGAGAAATGGATATTCACTGACATGGAGGACTTTCAAGCATTCTTGATGAAAAGACCAGCTGCATAGAAAATTTGACTTTCAAATACAAGACTCAAGAGAAGCATAAAAAGGTTAAAAGTAAAGGGAAATCATAAGAGACTTAATAAGTTTAAACTGTTTATATTCCTACATAGGAAGATAATATTTGTAACTCATAAGACCTTTCTCATTATTAGGGTAGGTAAAAGAGGACAGAGGACACAGGTGTGAGTTGAATGTGAAGGGATGATATCTAAAAAATAAAATTAAGGGATGAGAAAGGAATGTACTGGGAGAAAGAGAAAGGGAGAGGTAGAATGGAGTGAATTTTCTCACATAAAAGAGGCAAGAAAAAACTTTTACAGTGGAGGAGAAGAGGGGGGAATTTAGGGGGAGTGAATGAACCTTACTCTCATCAGAATTGACTCAAAGAGGGAATAACATACACACCCAATTGGGTATAGAAATCAGTCTTACCCTACAGGAAAGTAGGAGGGGAAGGGGATAAGAGAAGGGGGGAGGATGGTAGAAGGGAGGGAAGATTGAGAGAGGGGGTAGTTAGAAGCAAAACATATTGAGAAGGGACAGGGGGAAAGGAGAGAGAGAATAGAATAAGCAGATGTTAAGAGAATACAATGGAGGGAAATACAATTAGCATTAGTAGCTGTGAAAAAAAAATTTGAAGCAAGTTTCTCTGATAGAGGCCTCATTTCTCAAACAAATAGAGAACTGAGTCAAATTTATAAAATTAAAAGCCATTCACCAATTGATAAATGTTCAAAAGATATGATCAATTTTCAGATGAATTAATCAAAGCTTCCTAGAGCCATATGAAAAAATACTCACTATTGTTAGGAGAAATACAAATTAAAACAATTCTGAGGTACTACCTCATACCTATTAGCTTGGGTAGTTGGACAAGAAAAGTAAATGTTGGAAATTTTGGAGGGACATATTCCCCTGGAGACAATATGGGGGAAAATGAGACTTTAATGCATTGTTGGTAGAATTGGGAACAGATTCAAACATTCTGTAGAGCAATTTGGAACCATGCCCAAAGGGCTATAAAAACATGCAAACCCTTTGACCCAGCAATACCACCACTACTAGGTCTATATCCCAAAAGAGATTAAAAAAAAAAAAAAAGGAAAAGAACGTATTTGTACAAAAATATAGTAGCCCTTTTCTGGGGCCAAAGAATTGGAAATTGAGGGGATACCCATCAATTGGGGAATGGCCAAACAAATTGTGGTGTGTGATTATGATGGAATAATATTATACTATAAGAAATGATGAGGGGTCACGAGGCCGGCGGTAGAGAGGAAGATGGTCAATCTACGGCCGCGGAGACAGTGCTGCACGCAGTCGGCCGAGACAGTGCTGGACCAGGGGACGAGAAAGAAGATTCGGAGGAGTTAGACTCAGAAGAGGAAGAGCCGGACCTGGAGTTTCCCGATGGCGGCCCAGCAGCCCAGACAATGGAGGAGGAGGAGGAGGATGACATGACGATGAAGCCCCAGAAGAGGTGACTTTCGTCAGCGCCCAGGCGGAGGCCGAGGAAGACAAGCAGTGCCTGCGGGATGCGCTGCGCAGGGACAAGACGCTCCTGAAGGAGAAGCGGCAGTGGCGGGAGGAGCTGTTCACAGAGCAGAAGAAAAGAAAGCTGCTTACTGCCACTCTTCTGGAGGAGTTGACTGCGACTCCCCAGATTAAAATAAATGAATCATTACCAAGACTGGAAAAAGGTAATATGGAAAGTGAGAACAAGGGGAAAAAAAGAAAAAACATTCCATATAAGAGTAAAGAAGAGGTATGTGGCTTGTAGACTGAAGGACCAAGATCTGATAGATTTAAGGCACCAAGCAGCCAAAGGCTTCATACAGAAATATTTATATGGTCGAGGGAGCAACAGAACTACTGTAAACAAATTTCTTTCCCTTGACAACAAGAGGCTGCCAGTTAAAAAACCTGCAGTTCAGTTTGTGAATAATAGTTGGGGAACAGAGAAAAAACAAAGTGCCAACAAATTCAAAAAACAGTGGATGCATAAAAAGAAGCTAGCTTCCAGAAGACCAAATATTACATAAGTCTCATTTTTTTAAAATGGTTATACTATTTAAAAGATTACATGAAACTTATTAAACCTGTTTTGTTTTAAAAAAAAAAAAAAAAGAAATGATGAGCAGGATGCTCTCACAAAAGCCTGAAAAGACTTACAGAGGCTGATGCATGTAAACTTTGTACTGTTTACAAAGTAACAGCAATATTTGTAAGATGGTCAGATGTGAATGATTTAGCTATTCTCAGCAATACAACAATCTAAGACAGCTCTGAAGGACTTAAGATAAAAAATGCTGTCCATCCCCAGAGAAAGAACTGATGGTGCCCTAATACAGATTGAAACATACTTTTTTATTTTCTTTCCTTTTCTTGTCCATATTTTTCTTTCATAACATAACTATTATGGATATGTTTTATACATGACTACACATGTATAACCAATATCAAATTGCTTGCTTTCTCAATGGGGGGGAGGGGAAAGGGGGAGAATTTGGAACTCAAACTTTTAAAAGAAACTGTTAAAAATTGTTTTTAAGTATAACTGGGGAAAATGAAATACTACATAAAAATAAAAAGAATAAACTTTAAAAAACAGAAAGAAATAGGGGGTCAAAAGCAGCTTGAGTTCAATTTCTAGAACAGTTAGTTGAAAGTAGACTATATGATTCCTGATAAGTTTGAGAAGGCTCAAAGAATTTGGACAAGTTTCCAGTTCCAAATGTTGCTCTTCAGCACTCCCCCCCACCCCAGCTTAAAAGAAATGAAATCTCTCGGAAGTACCTCTTTGTTTTTTGTTTGTTTTGTTTTTCTGTCAACTTTCATTTGAAAAAGAAAAAGATTTTTGCAGCCACTTTGCTGATGCTAATTCAAAGACAGGAGGATCTCAATGAACAAAAAAGTGGCTATATTTATTAGCCTTGATTAGAGAGTCCAACTGAAGTGCTTGCTATAAACTCTGTTCTGATTGGACAGTGCAGCATTCTGGACCTGCAGTACTCAGAGAGCCAACCTAAGGAGCTTTGCAGTTCTCTGATTTCAAGTGAACTGTTTTCCAAATTAAATTGTTATTCAGTCATTTTTCAGTTGTGTCTGACTCTTCATGATCCCATTTGGTGTTTTCTTGGCAAAGATACTGGAGTGGCTTGCCATTTCTGCCATTTTAGCCAGGGCTGCCTTCTCTAGCTCATTTGCCATTCTTTCTCCAGCTCATTTTACAGATAAAGAAACTGAGACAAACCTGGTTAAGTGACTTGTCCAGGATCATAGAGCTAGTACATGTCTGGATCTGGATTTAAACTCAGGAAGGTAAGTTTTCCTGACTCCAGGCCAGGTACTCTATCCACTGCACCACCTAGCTACCCCTCCAAATTAAGAGGTTAACTCCTCAATACCTTGTTAAGGGTGATTGTAAATTTATTGTACTTACTCTCTGGACTGAGTAATCTGTAATCTACTTTCTTACTGATACATCTAGATTCCCAGAGACAAACCACTAATATGTGGTACTACTACCACACACCTACATGAGAGTTGTAAGGCCCTCCAGTGTAGTGGGCATGACACCAGCATGCGTGTTACAACATCTTAGCTCTGATACTTATTTGCTGTGTGACTGTGGGCAAGTCATTGGTTTCCTCAACTATAAAATAAAGATAATAATATTTACCCTATTCATCTTCACAGGATTATTGTGAATTAAGTATTTTATTAACTTCAAAGTGCCATAGAAATGTGAGTTTTTATTACTGTTATTATAAATGATCTTTGAGATCAAGGACCATGTCTTGTTCATCACTAGTGACAGTGCCTCACAATAATAGACAATCAGTGGATATTTGTTGAATGAAAGATGAATTGAGGACATTACTTACATAACTGAGGGATTATTCAGAGTTCAATTGTGTATTTGCCTGAATTTTCTGGAAAATTGCTTCAGTTCTTCAATTTCACTTTGACAGTAGAATTCAGTCTATTATCAATCGTGAACTCTGTATGTGATTAAAGATTGGTCACCATCTGTGGCAGAGATTGCATATGATATGTATGCATAGCCTTTGTGTAGCTAAATCACTTTCTCCCCAGACAAACACCTCAAACCCAATAGATTGTTTCCTAGCCTCTTATTAAATGATGGGGCTGCCCATTTGTGGTAAGTAGTCATCAGTTTGAGATCTGTCCAATATTAACCAAAATATTTACACTGTTATTCTTTATAATAGCAAAGAACTGGAAATAGTGAGCACCCATTGACTGGACAATGGCTACAAAAACTATTTTTTTATGAATATTATGGAATATTAGTTTGTAGTAAGCAATCATTAAGCAAAGATTACTGCTGTGAGTTCATGAAACATAGGAAAATCTGTTTGAAATCATGCAGAGTGAAAAAAAAAAGTAGAACCAAGAGAATGAAATTTGCTAGATTCTAGAGCATCTTGAATGCTTGGCTACACAGTTTGAAATGCAGGGGAAAGAGCATGGGACTGGAAGTCAGGGGACCTGGGTTTAAATACTGGCTCTGCAGTGAGGTTTTAAATGTCTTTTACCAAGCTGTTAATTCATAATTTTCATAATTTCATAGTTTGCTTGCTCTCATTTCTTTTCCTAATTTTTCCTCTACCACTTTTATTTGATTTTCAAAACTATTTTTTACTCTTTCTTTAGCAGTTTAAGGAATTTTGGGGGGGGCTTATATCCATTCTGTGTTTTCCTTTGAGGCTTCACTTATAGCTGTTTTCATTTTATTGTCTTCTGAGTTTGTGTCTTGATCTTCCTTGTCACCATATCAGGTTTTTATGGTAAGGGTTTTTTGTTGTTATTGTTTGTTCATTCTTCCAGTCTATTTATTGACTTTGAACTTTATGTTAAAATTGGGCTCTGCTTACCTGAGGGTCAGGGGTTGGGTACTGTCTTGAGCTTTAGTTTGGGGGTTTTTTTATATTGATGTTTTCATAGCTACTTCTGGAAGTTGGTAAGGATTTTGGTGCTTTCCAAGATGGTGTGATCTGGGGAGAGATGTGGTCACTGTTCTCCTGTTCTGAGCTCTGGTCCTTATCCAGGAAGAGTTCCGGCTCCCTCACAGCTGTAAGCACCAGCACTCCTCTCTGGAACTGCAACCTAGAACTGGGTAATGGGTAATGGAATTATTAAACAATGCACAGTCCAATGCACATAATCTCTTTCTGATCAGGTGTCCAATCCCCGTACAATCTCTGGACTGGGAACTCCCACAGCTGCTGCTGCTATCACAGCCACCTCCAAAGACCCAAAGGTGGTGTTGCTACAGTATGTGCTCCAGGTCAACCCCCACCCCAATGTCACAGAACTCACCTTCCAACCTCCTACATTGTCTGAGGCTAGAAAAGTGTCATATCCTAACCTTTTGTTGGCTCTCCAGCTCCAGAATTCAATTTGAGGTGCTATGTAAAGTTGTTGGGAGGAGAATATTGGAAAAACTCGGCTATATAGCTTCCTCTGCTCTGCCATCTTGACTCCACCTTCCTGCTACCTTTGGAATCTTGAGCAAATCACTTAACCTCTCCATACCTCATTTTCCTTATCTATAAAATGAGAGGATTATACTAGATGGCCTCTAACTTTTCTCCCAATTCTAGATCTATAAATCTATGAATATGATGCCATTGAAGATTTCTAAAATAATAATTGACATTATTATAGCAAATTAAAGATTGTAAAACTTTACCCACTTTACATACGTTATCTCATTTGAACCTCACAACAATACTATGAGGTATCTACTATAAGTATTATCATCCTCTTTTTATATATAAGAAAAAATTCTCAGAGAGATTAGGTGACTTATAGTTACATAGCTATTAAGTACCAGAGGCAGGATTTGAACTTAGATCTTCCTGATTCCAGATCCAACACTATCCATTACACCATACTTCTTCTCTTTCCACCTCATTAGAGGAAGGGAAAGACTATTGGAGCTGTGCTTTTGAAAATTAATAATCTACTACTAATTAATCAAATTAATAATTTCAAAATTAATGATGAAACATAAGATGGAAGAGGAGAGAATGGAAGGTTAGAGCTGACATGATATAATGAAAAGAGTTGTGGACTGGAAGTCAGGAGACATACATCTAGGTTCTGCTTTGGTACTACTAGCAGTGTGATCTACTGTAATGTTAAGGGAATGTGAAGATCTTCCCTACCTGTAATGTAATGCCAAGCAAAGGCAACTTCCCAAGGTTCAGAATACCAGCATAGGTGCTCTCCATTTTATTCAGTGACAAATTAAGAACAGAGAAGATCAAAATATGACATCATTCAAAATACAGCATTTACTAAGTGTGATTAAATAATCTCCAAGTACTACCCCACCCCAGGACCTTATATTCATTCAATCAATTACAAAGTCCCTGTTCTAAATACTACTCCACCCCTAGGCTGTAGCTTCATTTAGTCCATCACAAAGACCCTCTTCTCAAATGGAGATTAGTTTCCAATTATAAGTAAAGTACATTCATTTGTTCAACCACAGAACACAAAAAGGTCAAAAGTTCCCCACCCTTGGATCACAATTGAATCTACCCCAGAGTTACAACAAGTTTAAGCACAGCACTTAATACCCAAATGGAGGTCTTTTCTTCATCTTGACACAGAGGCAAGTTCTCAGCAATCTTTGTTCCTGGGGAGACAAAGCTTAGCAAGGCCACAAGATACATTGCCTGTCTCTTCATTAATTCATCCTCTGTCTGCAGAACAGTCCTAGAACCCCTGGAAACATTAGCAAAACCCTCTCCCAGGATTTCTGTAAACATACAACAAGAAAATCCTTCTTCAGGGCTTCTGAACCAACAGAAAGGTTCCCAGACCCCTGCAATAACAGCACTGTCCTTCACCAGTGGACAGTATTCACTCTCTGTCTGCAGGACAGTCTCAGTAGCTCTTAACCAACAGCCAGGTTCCAGGACTTCTTCAACAATAGGACTGTCTTTCGCCAGTGGACAAATATGGCAAAACAACATCAAAACAGACAAAGTACCAGCAAAACAGCCATGTCTCCTCAGTCCTTGGCAGCTCAGGGGGCAGGTCTCAAAAGTCCAGGGCAATTCAAAGTGGCCCTCAGCAATCCTCTCAGTCTCTCTCTGCCTCCACAAGTGCTGCTTCCAAAAAGTTCTTCTGCCTCTCCCCTTGTGTCTCTCCAAATCTATCTCACCAGCTCCTCCCAGTTCAGGACTCTCTTTTCAAGTCAACAAGTCCATCCCACAGGTGGGATTAACAAGCTCTGGGTTTTAACACAATCAATTTGAAAACCAAGCCAATACAGGGAGATCTTTATATTCCATTACTATCATACTACCCTTTAATAGGCCCATGTGACCTGCTTTGAGCTTTGACCCAGCCCACAACTTGAGTCCCATGGAACCCATGGGGGAAGGAGGTTGCTGAATAGGTGGTGCAGTAAGGGTAGAACGGGAAGAGAGAGCCAGGAAGAATGAGAGAGAGCTGAGGCAGAGCAGCTAGTGTGAGTGAGAGAGGAATTTTGCTTAGGGGACCTTGTTTGTGGGGAGGTCTAATGGAGGAAAGGCTTGGGGATGGCAGAGCTCCCTGGATTGATGATGTATGCAAACTTCTTTGTTACCATGGTAGAATTGGCTGTCTGGTATCTGAATAAATATATTGGTTTTGTCTCTGAGGAAGAGTTTGTTATATTTTGTGATTTAGCCCTGGAAATGTGTCTACATATTCATAGCACCTGCTATGGGTATTGCATTGATGATATACCTACTGAATGTCATTTCATGTCTCCAGGTTTCAATTTTCTCATTTGTTAAATTCACAGATGATTTCTGAGCTTCCTTCCTGTAGAATCCTATGGTTCTCGAGACTACTATAATGGTCTAGGACTCAGGGGTGGGGAATCTGCAACCTTGAGGCCACATGTGGCCTTCTAGGTCCATTCAGTGTGGCCTTTGGACTGAGTCCAAGTTTTACAGAACAAATTCTTTTATTAAAGGGATTTGTTCTGTGAAGTTTAGATTCGGTCAAAAGGCCACACTTGAGGACCTAGAGGGCCACATGTGGCCTTGAGCCCATAGGTTCCCCACCTCTGGTAGGTGTTACAAAGTGATATTTTTAAGTACATAAAAGGATGTAATTATTTTAAAAGGGCACTAACTATGCACAGATTACAGAACTAGAAAACAATAGTACTAAGTTGTAGGAAGAGAATCTGAAATTTATCACAAAGAAAGACTTTCTGTCAAAAAAAAATGAGTAAACATTAGAACAGTGAGACATATCTGTTCTTGAAGCATTTTAAAAATGGGATAGACAACCATCTGTTTTGGTATATAGCTCTTGAAATCATAGATCTAAAGGTAACATAGATCTCAGAAGATAATTTGACCAGTCCCCATATTTCATACATGAGAGGTTAGAGTCCAGAGTAGTTCAATGACTTACCCAATGTCACACAAAGAGTAAACAGCAGAACCAAGTCTTCTAAATACTTCTATTTTTCTTTCTACCATAACAAATTGGAAGGGAAGTCAGAGGTCACTTAGACCAACTCCCACCCAAAGTGGGAATTCTTTCTAATACATCTATGAGAGATTATTATACTTTTTCCCATTTCCCCTAGCTGATATACTTTACTTCCCAAAACTGTTTTTTCATTTTGTGTATATTCTGTATATACCATCTCCTCCATTAGACTATAAGCTTTTTGAAGGCAGGGGCTAATTCATTTTTGTCTTTGTATGTATTTAGTACAATGCCTGGACTATAGTTGAGTGCTTAAGAAATGCTTTTGGATTGAATTATTGATTACCAAGCTTTTAATTAAAGACCTCCAGTGATTGCCTAGTGAAAAATGCAGTGGACTTTGAATTAGAAGACCTAAGTTTTGGTCCTAGTTCTATAAGTTACTAATTGTATGACCTTCCTCAAATTTTCTAGACTTCAGTTTCATTGTATGTAGAATAGGGGGAAAAAAATGTGTGCATTATCTGCCTCACAGTTTTATTATAAGGAAAACATTTCATAAACTACAAAGTGCTATATACGAATAAGTTAACTATTGACTCTTAAAATAGTCAATTCCATTTTTGGACCAGCTGTGATATTAGAATTTTTTTCCTCATGTTGATCTTTGAAATTTGCTTCTCTGAAACTTGTACCTACTGGGCCTCATTCCAGGTCCAAGCCTGGAATTTTGACTTTAAAAGCTTAAGAGCAAGGCTTGAATTCAGGCCTTGTGACTCCAGGTCAGTCCCCTTTCTACTTTCTCATTCTGTCAATGTCTCTTTGTACACTTCTCTGGGCTTTCCTGAACTTTATTATATCAATTAGCAGGATTTTTTCCTCTGTGATATAATTTAAATCATTCCCTATACTTCTTCACATCTCTGAACATGATGCACTAGCCTCAGCATATAGAAACTTTAGGTAACACACCAAGTAGGAGCAAGGAATTGACTAAAAAGGCAACTGTCTTTTCCCATATAGGACCTGAGGATTCAGACCCTGAGGGGGCAGCAGAGGCACGTCCACTTTGTAACACTAGGTGGCAGCAGCATGTCCGATACACAGCCTCGCACAAGCTCAGGATTATGACTTCATATATCATCCCCCTCAGTCTTACTAATCACTTCCTTTCCACATTCTTCTTTTTGTTCTTTTATTCTAAAAGGGGAGGAAGGGGAAGGAGGAATGAGAAAAGGAAAAGAGGGGCGGCTAGGTGGCACAGTCAATAGAGCATAGGCCCTGGACTCACCCAAGTTCAAATTCAGACTCAGACACTTAATACTTACTGACCATGTGACCTTGGGCAAGTCACTTAACCCCAGTTTCCCTGCCTTCCCCCCTCCAAAAAGGGGGGGGGGGAAGGAGGTGGGTTTCATTAGTAAAAGGCTCTAGAGCCTTAATAGGAAATTTCTGAAGCCCAGAATTAAAGGAGAGAGGTTATATCCAGTAAGGAAGGTAATAGAGGAAGAAGAGATCTGTTCATCTGAATGCCTTTACCAGGCCATAGTACAAACTAAGGACATTGCCATAGCCACCCCAATTCCTAACCCAAGAAAAAAAATAAAATTCACCAGGCATTCTGTGCTCAGTCTCTACTGATCCATCTAACGTTGATGAAGGTGGAAAGTTGATGCTATTTCCAAGAATGGGGTTCATTTTAAATAAAGATGGGCCATGGAAGAAAGTCAAAGGATCAGCCTGAGCAAGGAACACTGGGACAGGAAGGAAATAGTTACTTCCAGAGGGATCAGTGGATTCTAGTCAAAGAAGAGAATCAGTAAGTACAAAAGAGCCCTCTGAGAATTATTCTGTGGGTCCTGAGCTGTACCAAAAACATATATCATTCTGCATTTTCAGACTTTCTTCTCAATATCAGGAGGTAAATAGCATGTTTTAGCTTCAGTTCTTTGGACTTTATCATAATATTGGCTTATTATAATATTTCATTGATCAGGGCTCTTAAAATCTTTCAAAGTCATTCTTTATAATTTTTTTTTTAAGCAATTGGAGTTAAGTAACTTGCTCAAGGTTACACGGCCAGGTGTTTCTGGGTGGGTGCTAAGTGTCTGAGCCCAGATTCAATCCCAGGTCATCCTGACTCTGGGACCAGTGCTCTTACTCGCTGTGCTCCCTGGCCGCCCCTATAATGTTGTTATTATATAAATTGTTCCCCTAGTTCTTCTCATTTCACCCTGTTCCTGGTGGGGTGAGGTAGACAACAGTAGGCCAGATAGAAAGATGCCTTAATGGATAGTCACTGGTGTCCTGATGGATGGCTGTTAGATAGTAGAAGTCAAAAAATATACCCCAATCAATTGTCTTCCCTTCCCCACTCTCAATCCATTCAATAAATTCATATTGAATGACTACTATGTACCCACCAATGCAGGGAGGTTGAAGAAAGGGCAATCAAAACTACTAAGGGTCTGGCTTTACTGGTTGGGTGGACTGTAGTAAGGCTCACAAAAGAGCTGAAGTATCGCTGAGGCTATGAACTATTTCACAAACAAGTTGGGACTTGTTCCAATTGGGGAAGAGAAATTACTAACTGCAAAAGCTGCTGATGGAAGTAGTAGTTCATCAGCTAAACAGCAGATGGCAGTGTAAGAGAGGAAGAAGCCCAGCAGATAACTTCAGCAGCTTCGGGGGAGTCAGAGACAGCAAGCAGCTGCTTTAGAGACAGAGCAATATTTTATTGGGAATGTGGTCTTTAGAATGTGAGTTGTCCATGCTATGTGTTCTCCACCAGTGATTTATGCCCTCAGGCTTTTTCAGTGATGTATGCCCAGAGGATTTTCCTTGTTATTTACCATATCTATTGCCCAGATTTCAACATGCATCTGAATGGAACCTTATAGAGCTTGTCCAACAGTAGTAGATCTAGGATAGATGGACAAAGGAAATGAAAAGGAGGAGAAGAGTAGGTTGAATTGCTTTTGGGGGCTTACAAAGCACTTTTACTGACTTAAGCATAGTAGCAAGGCCCATCTTTTCAATGCAAATATTTATTGGTGTTGCTATATCCCATCTAGACTTGGAACAGCACTGCATTTGGATAACTCAAGATGAACATCACAATGAGCTAAGGAAAGGTGCTTGTTGGGTATAAGCAAGCAGCAACATCTAACCAAACATATAACTAAAAAAGAACTCTGAAGAACAGGTGTAAAGTTGGTCCAGTAGACAGACTGCTGGGCTTTGAGTCAGGAAGACCTGAGTTCAAATCCCATCCCAGACACTTACTAGCTATGTGACCCCTGGACATGTCACTTGACCTTTGTCTGCCTCAGTTTCCTCCTCTGTGAAATGGGGTAATAATAGCACTTACCTCTCAAGATTGATGTGAAAATAAAATGAGATAATATCTGTAAAACTCTTTATAAAGCTTAAAGCTCTACATGAATGCTAATTATTATTATTGAAGGATGTCATCAAAATTGTACAATAGAGAGTGATGATGGATTGGTCATGTGATAAGAATGAAAATGACTGGTGGATGACCAGTGTGCCTCTAGTACCCTCAATGTCAGAGAAATCAAGGATCAGGTAGGCCCATGTAATGAGCTTATTGGAAGGCACTCCCAAGTTGATGATAGCACAGATCTATTTGAGCATTGCTATTCTGCTTTAATTACTGCCTTTTGCATTCAGTATGTGTGATAGTAATGGCATTTAAAGATTCCCCTGTATTGGCTTGGTTTTTCAAATTGATTGTGTTAAAACCCAGAGCTTGTTAATCCCACCTGTGGGATGGACTTGTTGATGTGAAAAGAAAGTCCTGAACTGGGAGGAGCTGGTGACGTAGATTTGGAGAGACAAGAGAGGGGCAGAGGAATTTTTTGGAAGAGCACCTCGTGGAGGCAGAGAGAGAGACTGAGAGAATTGCTGGGGGACTTTTGAGACCTGCTCCCTGAGCTGCCAAGGACTGAGGAGACATGGCTGTTTTGCTGGTACTTTGTCTGTCTGTTTTGATGTTGTTTTGCCAGATTTGTCCACTGGTGAAAGACAGTCCTTTTGTTGAAGAAGTCCTGGAACCTGGCTTTTGGTTAAGAAGCCCTGAGACTGTCCAGCAGACAGAGAGTGAATACTGTCCACTGGTGAAGGACAGTGCTGTTGTTGCAGGGGTCTGG
>NW_027185867.1:5415582-5443888 GCF_028583685.1 Petaurus breviceps papuanus | reverse complement strand
AATACTGTCCACTGGTGAAGGACAGTGCTGTTGTTGCAGGGGTCTGGGAACCTTTCTGTTGGTTCAGAAGCCCTGAAGAAGGATTTTCTTGTTGTATGTTTACAGAAATCCTGGGAGAGGGTTTTGCTAATGTTTTCAGGGGTTCTAGGACTGTTCTACAGGCAGAGGATGAATTAATGAAGAGACTGGCAACGTATCTTGTGGCCTTGCTAAGCCTTGTCTCTCCAGGAACTAAGATTGCTGAGAACTTGCCTCGTGTCAAGATGAAGAGAAGGCCTCCATTTGGGTATTAAGTGCTGTGTTTAAACTTGATGTAACTCTGGGGTAGATTCAATTGAGATCCAGGGGTGGGGAACTTTTGACCTTTTTGTGCTCTGTGATTGACAAATAAAGGTATAGCCTAGGGGTGGAGAAGTATTTAGACCAGGGACTTTGTAATTGATTGAATGATTGGAAGGTCCTGGGGTGGGGTAGTCCTTGGAGATTATTGAATCACATTTAGTAAATGCTGTATTTGGAATGATGTCATGTTTTGATCTTCTCTGTTCTTAATTTGTCACTGAATAAAATGGAGAGCACCTATGCTGGTATTTTGAACCTTGGGAAGTTGCCTTTCCTTGGCCTTACATTACAGTATGTTAATATGTAGTCTGATTTGGTCAGGTAAAAACTAGATGGAAATTCATGAGCTGTAGGTTTGAATTGAAGTTGCCCTAAACAGTATCTTGAATTTGGATAATTGTTTTCAGGGGCCTACATTTGGGAAGGAGGTGGTAACAGCCTGCATGTATATATGTATATATATGAAGATAACATGAATGAATAAAAAAATTCTATTAAGTATTTACTACATGCCAAGCACTGTGCTAAATGTCTGAGTTGTCCATAAACTGAGGAACAAAACCACTTCACTTTGTATCAGTTCATATAGATCTTGCCATGTTTTTTTCTGAAATCATGCCCTTTTGTCATTTCTTATAGCACAATAGTGCTCCATCACAATCATATGCCACAACTTGTTTAGCCATCCTCTCAATTTCCAGTTTGGTACCACCACAAAAAGAGCTGCTATTTCTGTACATGTCATTTTCTTTTTCTTTGATCTCTTTGGGGTACAGACCTAGTAGTGGTATTGCCAGATCAAAGGTGTGTATGCTTTTATAGCCCTTGGGGCATAGTTCCAAAGTGCTCTACAGAATGGTTGAATCAGGTCACAATTCCACAAAAATTAACTATCTCATTTTTACCAGAGTAGCAAAACTACTTGGGTCCTGGCTATGCTGCTGGCCCCCATTCACCACCCTGGCAGCCTGCTGTGGCAATCCTATATATCCCACTGGGACAGTCCCACTTTTCAACACTTTCTAAAACTAGAGTTATTATTAATTTGGGCCCTAGAGACACTGTCCTGAGCGTTGGTGACAGTTATCAGAGTGACCACATCCTTGAGTTGGGGCTATCTAAGACATCATCCAATCAGACCTTCCACTCAGAGCACTTCTGGCAATAATAGCCCACATTTCTATAGCCCTGTGAGGTAGGTAGTGTAAATTTTATTATCTCTAACTTACATATGAAAAAAACAAACATTGAGCAAGGTTAATTGAATTTTCCATGGCCACCCAAATAGTCAGGATTAAGACAAGTGTCCTGACTCCAAGTCCAATGCTGTTTTTATGACACTATCTGCTGCTTCCATTAGCAGGTTTTATTTTGGCAAAACCCCCTCCGAGGGCATAAGCTGAAAGAGAAAGGGCTGACTGCCAGCCAGGATTCACACAGGACGACATTAGTTTGCCTAGGAGTTCAAGGAATTTGTCACTGCCTGGCTATATGGGCCACATGCCCAATGGTTCTGAAGAGTCCCACAGATTCATTTATTTGCAGAGAGGTGACAAGGGCCAGCTTATTACTTTTCTCTTCCAAAGATCAGAATATGAGCCAGGATGTAGATACATGAGGTGTTTGTTCAAGAAGACTCAGTTCTTACAGCTCAAGAAAATTCTCACTAAATTTAAGTTACTTCATAGCTTCATCCCCCCAGCCAGGTCATCCACAAACTTGTCCCATTTCTTCTGCCAGACTTCATTAGTGGTTTTCTTCTTGTCCACTGAGAGGGAGCTATACCTGCAGGAACAAAAAGATAGTACCAACCTCGAGAAAGGGTTCTGCTATTCTTTAGTGATCAGAGTTGGAGGTGAGGATTGGGTGAGTAGGGTGGGGAGTTGAGGGAAAGTACTCTGTTCAGGAAAGAAGGAGAAGAGAGATTAGGCCCCAGGACTGTGGTGAACTGCACTTTCTAGAGAGGAAGACATGGGATATGAGCAGGGACACTCACTTGATTGAATTCAGTGCCAACTGTTTCAGGGTCCTCAAGTCAGCCTTCATCCCTCCAATGCCCATGAAAGCTTCATAGAAGTCATAAGACAAGCCCTTGGCCCCAAAGACAGATGGGTCATCAGAACTGACTACCATAGGGTGCCCACTGGACATTAGAGAAGCTGCTGGGTGGTTCCTTAGATCAGATACCAACTGAAGGACCTGCCAGGGCAAAATGGAAAGGCAAAAAAAGTACATTGCAAGTCACAAAAAGGAGAGAGATGAGACCCTGGACACCGTACACAATTCCTTTCCAGCTTTTATTCTGGTTACCAGGCTAGTATTTAGGGGTGGGTTTGACTGAGGAATAGATCAATCAATCAATGAGTATTAAATCACTACTATGTACAAGGGACTGTGCTTGGCACATGAGATATAAGTACAAAGAATGAAATAATCTCTATTCACAGGGAACTTACATTCTCATGGAGGAAACAACACATATGTGCATGCATATGTGTGTATGTGTGTGTGTGTGTGGATGTGTAGTGTGTGGATGTGGGTGTATAATATAAATAAATACAAGGTGATTGGAAGGGGAAAGCACCAGTCATTCAGGGGAACAGGAAAAGGTTAACGAAGAAGATGATGCTTGAATTTCATCTTAAAAAAAGAAATGGGACTCTAGGAGGCAGATATAAGGACTTAATTCATTACAGGCTTGTCAGGTCAGTCAGTCAACAAACATTTATTAAATGCTTACTATGTGCCAGAATTGTGCTAAGACATGGGAATACAAAAAAAGGTAAAAACACTGCCCCTGCTCTCAAGGACTTTACATTCTAATGTTGAAAATAACATGCAAATAACTGTAATACAAGCCATATACAATGCAAATGAAAGGTACTCTCAGAGGGAAGGCACTGGAAGTAGTAAGGAGAAGAAGAAAGTCCTTCTGCAGAAGGTGGGATTTAAACTGAGTATTAAAGGAAGCTACAAGCAGCAAATAGAAAGAGAAATTCCATTTAAAATAACTGTAAACAATATAAAATATTGGGAATCTACCTGCCAAGATAAGCCTAGGAACTATATGAACACAATTACAAAACACTTTTCACACAGATAAAATCAGATCTAAACAATTGGAAAAATATCAATTATTCATGGGTAGGCCAAGCCAATATATTAAAAATGACAATTCTGCCTAAACTAATTTACCTATTTAGTGCCATACCAATCAAACTATCAAAAAAAATTTGATAGAACTAGAAAAAATTAACAACAAAATTCATCTGGAAGAACAAAAGGTCAAGAATATCAAGGGAATTAATGAAAAAAAATACAAAGGAGGGTGGCCTAGCAATACCAGATCTCAAACTATATTATAAAGTGTATTCATTAGAACTATCTGGTACTTGGGTGGCTAGGTGGCGCAGTGAATAGAGTGCCGGCCCTGGAGTCAGGAGGACCTGGGTTCGGATCCAGCCTCAGACACTTAACACACACACACACACAAACTAGCTGTGTGACCTTGGGCAAGTCACTTAACCCCAACTGCCCTCCAAAAAGCAAAAAAAACCCTATCTGGTACTTTCTAAGAAATAGAGTGGTGGGTCAGTGGAATAGATTAGGTACAAAAGACATAGTAGTAGATGACCATAGTAACCTAATGTCTGATAAACCCAAAGACCCCAGCATCTGGGATACAAACTCACTATTTGACAAAAACTGCAGGGAAAACTGGAAAACAATAGGGTGCAAATGTTGGTGTAGAACAGCATTTCACATCATATACCAACATATAGTCAAAATGGGTACATGATTTAGACATAAAGGGTGACACCATAAGCAAATTAGAAGAGCAAGGAACATTTTACCTATTAGATATATAGAGAAGGGAAGAATTAATGAACAAACAAGAGGTAGAGAGCATTATGAAGTATAAAATAGATAATTTTGATTATATTAAATTAAAAAGCTTTTGCACAAAGAAAATCAATGCAGTCAAGTGTAGAAGAAAAGCAGAAAGCTGGGAAACAATCTTCACCACAAGTGTCTCTGATAAAGGCCTCATTTCTTAAATATATAGAGAACTGAGATAAGAAGATAAGCCATTAATTGATAAATGGTCAAAGGATATGAACAGGCAGTTTGCAGATGAAGAAATCAAAACTATCTATAGTCATATGAATAAGTGCTCTAAATCTCTTTTGATTAAAGAAATGCAAATTAAAACAACTCTGAGGTACCACCTCACACCTATCAGATTAGATTTAATATGCAAAAAAAAAAGGGAAATGATAAAAGTTGGAGAGGATGTGGGAAAATTGGGACACTAATACACTGTTAGTGGAGTTATGAACTTGCAATTTGGAACCATGCCCAAAGGAGAGCAAACTGTGCATACCTTTTGATCCAACAATACCAATCCCAAAGACATCATAAAAAAGGGAAAAGGACCTGCCTGTACAAAAATATTTATAGCAGTCCTTTTCATGGGGGCAAAATATTGGAAATTAAGGGGCTGTCCATCAATTGGGGAATGGCTAAATAAGTTGTGTCATGTGAATGTAACGGAATACTATAGTGCTATAAGAAATGACGAGCAGGCAGACTTCAGAAAAACCTGGAAAGACTTGTACAAACTGATGAAAAGTGAAATGAGCAAAACCAGGAAAACATTGTACACAGTATCAGCAATATTGTATGATGATCAATTATGAATGACTTAGTCTTTTCAGCAACATAATGATCCAAGACAAGTACAAAGGATCTGTGATGGAAAATGCTATTCACATACATAGAAAGAACTGATGGACTCTGAATGCAGATCGAACCATGCTTTTCTTCACTTTATTTTTTTCCCCTGGGTTTTTTTTCCTTTTGATATGTTTTTTCTTTCACAACTGTGACTAATATGGAAATGTGTTTTGCATAATTGCAGCATATCAAATTGCTTAACATTTTAGGAAGAGGGGAGGGAAGGAGAAAAATCTGGAACTCAAAATCTTGTAAAAATGAATGCTAAAAATTTTCTTGACATACAATTGGGAAAAAATAAAATGCTATAAAAATAAAACCAAAAGGAAGAGCCACAGATGCCAGTAGTGGAGGTTAGGAAGGGGAGCATTCCAAGCATGGAGGGGAGCCAATGAAAAGGCATAGGGAGATGGAGGATGGAATGTACTGTCTGAAGAATACCAAGAAGTCCAGTGTTACTGGATCACAGGATATTGGAGAAGAGACTAAGACTGGAATGGGCCATGTTGAGAAGGGCTTTAAATGCCAAACAAATAATTTTATATTTGCTTCTGGAAGTAATAGGAAGCCACTGGAGTCCCAAAGGCAAAGAAATGGTAGATGCAATTGGCATGTGTGAGAAGCTGGAAAAAGGCCAGTTGAGATAAGTCATGGAATATGGGAGAAGGAATAATGTCCAATGAGGCTGTAAAGATAGAATGGACCCAGTAGAGATTCACAATTTCATCTATGATCCCCTTCTCCTGTTCTATAATGTATATGGAAACACTCATTTTATTTGCTGCTTGTTAGGTTTGAAATTTTTTAAAATTCTTTTAATGAATTGAATGTTGAAAAGAAAACTGAACAGGAGACCTGGATTTGAACCCTAGCTCTGAAGATACTTATTGGATATCTGACCATGGGCAAGTACTTAACCTCTCTAGACCACAGTATCCTCCTCTGTAAAATGAAGGAGTTGAACTAGATGACCAGTAAAATCCCTTCCAAGGTTAATATTTGTGATTTTATATGTTGAACTCTTCTTTTTCCAGCTAATTTCTCCACTTTTGCATCTCCCTCTGATTCAGCCCTAATTCCTCCATCCTATTACGCATCTTCATTGTTGCTGGCCATGGTTCTGAGGTCAGTTTTTACTACCAGAGTCACCATGCTTCATGGTACGGGCTCAGATAATTCCTGCACACCTCTCCCGACAAGATGAGAAAGAAAGGATGTGTAGAAATGGGAATCATAAAAGGAATGTGAATCAAAGCAGAAACAGGGGTCTTGGTAATAAACAGCGCTCTCCCTAAAAATGACTAGCATTGAATACTCACTCATAGAGGACCAGAAGGAACCTTACATGCATTTCCTGGTGAGATCTGGCCTGAGTTAAACCCAGATACAAGCCCTGGGAATCATACCTGGTTAGAGATGGGACATACTTCTATAGGGATGTCCCTATTCCAAGAGACATTTCTGGCCATCGGGTGTCTGCCCAGAGCAAATCCATGGCCAATCCTGGTGGTGTTCAGCACTAGGGCATCCAGAACATTCTCATCTATGGAAGTGCCCTGCCAATCTGGAGATTAAGAATAAAGACTTTAGGGGCGGCCAGGTAGCACAGCGAGTAAGAGCACAGGCTCCAGTGTTGAGAAGACCTGGAGATCGAATCCCAGGCTCAGACACTTAGCACCCACCCAGAAACACCTGGCCGTGTAACCTTGAGCAAGTTACTTAACCCCAATTGCTTAGGGGCGGCCAGGTGGCTCAGCAAGTAAGAGCACCAGCTCCAGTGTCGGGATGACCTGGATCAAATCCGGGCTCAGATACTCAGCACCACACCCAGAAATAACTGGCCGTGTAACCTTGAGCAAGTTACTTAACCCTGATTGCTTTAAAAAAAAAAAAAAGAATAAAGACTTTACTGGTGGATGGAACCAGCTGTATGGACCACAACCTGCCTCATATATTGTTATGAGGAAAGCACCACAGTGCTAATATAAATATAAGGTGTTGTTATTGTTATTGGTCTGAACCTATGCTTTCATTGTCCTAGGGAATTCTGTGTGTAGAAACTCCCTCTACAAGTACAGATCAGCAACTCAATTTATGAAATACAGCCTTAGAGAATTATTCAGGGGTTTAAGAGCTTAAGTAAATTACACATGATCACACAACTTGTATCAAAGTCAAGATCTGAACCCAGGTCTTCCTGACTCCAAGGCCCCTCTGAACTGAATTGCATTGAATCTGATCAGATTGAATACATGGAAGCTGTGGATAGGAGGATTCTGATGAAAATTAAAGCAATATTACAGGAAAGGTGGAGATATTTTCAATGGGTATACTATAAGGCATAGGAAATGTATGGCTTGATGAAAAAAAGCATTAATTTTGAGGTGAGAAACTGAATTCGATTTCCAGGTCTATTATTTACTGCCTAAATGTGACTGTCATTTTCTACCTATGTGACTTTAGGCAAATCACCTTTTGTCTTTGTGACTTTGATGGCCTTCATGGTCCCTTCTAGCCCTTAGTCTGTGATTCCAGGATAGCAGTGGTAAACACAAATTTAACCCAGGTTGTACAGTTTGTACAAGTACAGTACTGTACTAGCATTACAGTGTGCTTCTGTGCTAACCCAAAGGAGGCCTTCTGAAGAAAGCAGGGCACTATGGCTGATTTACCATCAAAGGATAGAGCAAACTGCCTGCCCTCTGCACTGGGCTCCCATCTAGCCAGCTTTCTTAGACTAAAGTAGCCTGGGCAATTGGCTATGCTTCATGAACCAAGGCTAGTAGGAAATATTATAAGGATTAATGGAGCCCATGGAATGATCACGTAGAAACAGAAGATGAAGCTGGATGGCATCTGGCAAGAAGCTGCTATTTTCATCACTGGCCTATTATACACATATGTGTTTTTAGATAATGATGATGAAGTGTATTAATTCACATTCTCCCATATTCCATTAGGTTGAACACTGTGTTGGTCATGTGTCTCATGGCTCCCAAGGAAGCTGCAGCTCACCTGTCTCTCCAGCATGGAAGAAGTAAGGCAGGTCAAAACCTTGAGTGACTGGGAGGAGCAAAGCTTCCTTCAGCTCCCACAATGAGTACCCCTTGTCCTCTTGACCCACCTGTAGGAGAGAAAAGAAGGCACACTGAGCCATTTACCTCATATACACCTTAGTTTTACTGAAGAGTTCTATGCCCTATCAAAACCACTCTTCTATATATTCAGCCACCATTACCATTAGGACCTAGGGAGGATAACCCTTAGCCTGGGAGGAGAAAGCACTGGGCTGAGAGCCAGGAGACCTAGTTCTAGACTCAGCTCTGCCAATAACCAGCTGTGTGATCTCAGATATGGTAGGCGACATCATCTCCCTAGTACTCAGTTCCCTCAGTTATAAAGTGAAGGGAATTAGACTAGATAAACCATAAACTCTTAAACTCTTTTTCATTACTGACATTCTATGGTTCTATACAACTTTCACCCAAGGTATGAAGTGTGAACAGAGGATAATAATAACAGCTCAAATTGATACAGAACTCTAAGGTTTATAAGTATCATTATTCCCATGTTACAGAAGAAAAAAACAGGTTTTGCAGGCTAGGGGAACAAAACTAGTAAATGTCAAAGTCAGGACTTAAGACCAAATCTTCTTGGCTTCCAACACTTCCTTTACACCATGCTGAGATACCATACCCAAACTTTTTAACAACCCGTCCCCCCCAAATATTCCAGACTTGTGCTTTTCTATCCATTCTTCTCCCCAGGGCTAGTCCTATGGATAGAGGGTTGAGAGATGTGACTAAAATGAATTCCCAAAGACCCCAGGGCCAAAACCAAAATAAAAACAATTCCCCTTTACTCTCTAAGTTAGGTGACAAAGGCTTAGTAGAACCTTATTACCAAAAAACATAAGGATAAAGACTGCATCTGTGATTTTATCAGCATAGGGAAATACTTTTATTTCCTAGGGAGGAAACACCTTTCTACCATTTCCAGGCAGCACCTTCTCTCTCTGTAACTTATCATCTCAGAAAGTTGCCAAGGGGGGCGGTTAGGTGGTGCAGTGAGTAGAGTGTTGGCCCCGGAGTCAGGAGGACCCAAGTTCGGTTCCAGCCTCAGACACTTAACACCCCCACAAAAATATTAGCCGTGTAACCTTGGGCAAGTTACTTAACCCCAATTGCCCTCCAAAAAGCAAAAAAAAAAAAAAGTTGCCTAGAGCATTGAATTGTCCAGGGTCTCACTCATAGTATGTATCAGAGGTGAGATGGTATTCCTGGCTTCCTGGCCAGCTCATAGCTAAAATGTATTTCTTATCTAGGAGGAAGTCAGGTCTCTCTTTAGCTGATTAGCAGAATGGAATCCTTTGTCAGATTACCTAGCTTTCACATAGAAATCCTGGCCTTGAGATCTCAGAAAAATGGGGGGAGGGAGGACAGAGAGAGGAAAGATAGGTTGGGCAGGGCAAGCTCCCAGAAAATGGATATTAGGGATAGAAACAGAATATTGGAGAAAAAAAATTCATCCATTTCATAATTTTTTCTAGAATCATTCCTGGCTCTCTTTCTCTGTGGGGTTATTGATTATCTTAGGCGCCAGAGGGCACAAAGGCCATTTCCAGGGGGAAGGTGAGGGGAAGAGAGGAATAAAGGAGAAAATGGCCATAATCAATGACCAAACCATCCTATTCCTCCTATTTTGGGAACTTTGTTTTTGAGCTTCCCCTGGGCACCCCACCAGAACCCCTTTCTACTCTTTCTTCTCAAATGATTTTCACCATCTCCAAGGTGTTCCTTTCATGAAGAAGAGACTACTCAGTCTGCATTCCATCTCTTCCCCAAGTCCAGTTCCAGTCCCCATACTGCCATCCCATTTGTTGTAGATAGTAAAAAGATAAAAGCTACCAGGTCAAATCCTGCCATGCTTTCTGGGAACTTGACTCTGAGCTTCATAGCTGTCTGGACAGACTCAGCAATGTGAGTCACATTTTTCATCCTTAGGGGAAAAAAAAGAAAGAAGGTCCTGTTATTGTAACAATGGCTTGCGTATTTCTCTAAGTGATCACCTCTTGTTTCTGGGGCAGGTATCCTATTTTCATCACACTCCTATCACTTCCTGCCTCCATTACGCAGCAGCACTACTCCAGTCCCTATCTAGATAGAATAGTTTCTTCAAAATTCATCACCAGTTGGTTCCAAAGTGAACCACCATCTTTGGAACTATGGACAGAGAAACTTTTTTTCACATGTCATTAGGTTCTGCATCTGTGGAAAATTTCTTACAAGCTTTGACATGTAAGGTCCCCCTAATGTGGTTTCAGTCTTATTTCACAATATTCCCTTTCATACATATTAAGCTTAATCAGACTAAACTATTAGCTGTTCTCTAATCATGTCCTGCTCTCTCTTATATCTCTGAATTCACTCAGACTTTCCTATACCTGAAATTTCAATACCTGTTGAAATTCTCTTCTTTCAATGGTCAGCTCGGATACCACGTCCTCTCCATCCTTACAAACTACATTACTCTTTTGTGCCCTTTCATTTTCTAATTTTGTTCCTCTTTCTCACTCAGGCCCTGACTCCCTGCCCACCCCAAAGTCTAAAAACCAACCTTCTCTCACCTGTTACTGCTGTAAATGATTCTGGCTCCAGTGAAGTCAGGATGGTCTTTGGTAAACTTCTGGGCCACTTCTTGATAAGTCTTCAGTGACCACTCTTGGTCATATGTTTGCCCATTTAGTTCATATACCTCAGAGTAGCAAAGATAAGAGAGGAAAACATGATCCCAAATGGATCTCAGAGAAATAGGACTTGATTATAACAAAAGATCATCTCTACTAAACCTTCTGTAAATAGAATGGACCAAATTCCCTGTGGTTCCCAATGTCTCCTAGGAACCCATCTCCCCTTTCCAGAGAAGTTCTCTGATTCCCATCTGAAATACCCAAGGCCTAGTTTTCAGTGTTCAGTTCAAGTTGTGGGAGTTCCTCCATAATTGGGGAAAGATAATAGATAAGTGGCCAAACAATATGAACAGGTAATTTTCAAAGAAGACATTAAATCTATCAATAACCACATTTTTTAAAATGTTCCAAATCACTAAAAATTAGAGAAATGTAAATTAAAACAACTGAGATTCCATCTCACACCCATCAGGTTGGCAAAGATAACAATGAAAAAATGCAAAGTGACAGCTCTTGGAAAGGCTGAGGGAAAATAGGCACATTAATATACTATTAGTGGAGCTGTGAATTGGTACCACAATTTTAATAAGCAATTTGAAACTATGCCAAAAAGTCATTTACTAAACCTTTGACCCAGCTTTTAGGCCAATATCACAAAGAGATCAAAGAAAGAGAAAAGGACCCACAAGTGAAAACATATTTATCGCAGCGCTTTTGTAATGGCAAAGAACTGAAAACTAAGAGAGTTCCCATTTATTAGAGATTACTTGGAAAATTACTGTATATCAGTGTAATGGGAAACTATGTGCTATGTCAAATAATGAAAGGTATAGTATCAGAGAACCCTGGGAAAATTTGTATGAACTGATACAAAGTGAAGTGAGCATGAACAGGAACATTATATAACAACATTGTAAAGACAACTTTGAAAGACGTAAGAGCTACAATCAATACAATGACCAGTGATGAAACATTCTACCCCACTCCTAACAAGGAGGCGATGGTCTCAAGACGCAGAATAAGACATATAGTTTTGATTATAGCCATTCTGGGACTTTATTTGGCTTGACTATGCATATTTGTTATAAAGGTATCAAGATCTTATGTGTCCTTTTTCATGGAATGGCTGGCAGTGGTTAGGATAGTTATCCCCCACCCAAAAAAAAGGGAAGAAAAAGAGGTTTATTGAAACATGTTTAAATGCAAGGAGAAAAAAAAACACCAAAGAAAACCCAAAGGAATCACAGACAAATAGGACAGCCTGAAAGTTACATGTTGCATTTATCACATACCTAAAAAGAAAAGCAAGTTGTACATAATAGATATGTATTTCTGTTCTACTATGTATATAGAAATGTTTATTTTATTTTATATTTTCTAAGTTCAAAATAATTTTTAAAAAAAACATGGGAGTGGTGGAGAGGGAAAAAGGGGAAAGGGTGTATAAGAAATGATCCTAAAGAAAAACACATACTAATAGAAAAAAATAGATTCAGCTCTTTTCCCCACTACCTCCAAGCACTACCTCCAAGCGGCTCTGGCTTCCACCTTCCCCAAACAATGTAAAAAGGGGACTCTGAATAAACTTTGGAGCTGCAGAACCCACAAAATGACACAGAGAAGCTAACCTTCTGCTGAGGACAGCCCAGCCAGCCAGCAGGAATCAGCCAGCGCAATGCTCTGGGAGCCAAACCCAGGCCCCTGTGAGCCAGAGGTTTTAGCCCCAGGGCAGGCCTGACCAGCTGCCTGGAACCAGGAGAGATAATTTAAAAATTATTGGACTACCTGAAAGCCATGATCAAAGAAAGACCCTAGAAATCATCTTCTAGGAAGTTCTCAAAAAAAACTGCCCTGATGTTTTAGAACCAGAAGGGCAAAATAGAGTTTAAAAGAATCCACCAATCACCTCCTGAAAAAGATCCCCCAAAAAAACTCCTAGGAATATTATAGCCAGGTTCCAGAATTCCCAGATTAAGGAGAAAATATTACAAACAGCCAGGAAGAAACAATTTGAATATTGTGGAAACACAATCAGGATAACCCAGAATCTGGCAGCTTCTACACTGAGGGGTAGAAGGCCTTGGAATAGGATATTCCGGAGGTCAAAGGAGCTGGGATTAAAACCAAGAATCACCTACCCAGCAAAACTGAGTATCATATTTCAGGGGAAATATGGTTATTCAGTGGAATAGAGGACTTTCAAGCATTCTTGATGAAAAAACCAGAGTTGAATAGAAAATTTGACATTCAGATACAAGAATCAAGAGAAGCATGAGAAGGTAAACAGGGAAAAGAAATCATAAGGAACTTATCAAAGTTGAACTATTAACATTCCTACATGGAGAAACAATAATTGTAACTGATGAAAACTTTTCTCAGTATGAAAATAGTTGAAGGGAACAGAAATATATATATGACTATATATAAGGGTATATGGGCATATGAATACATATGTGAATGTGTGTATATATGTTCACAAGTATACATAGATAGAGGGCACAGGACCAATTTAACAGGAAGGGATGATACTTAAAAGGTGAAATTAAGAGGTGAGAGAGGAATATAATGAGAGGAGATGGGGAGAGACAGAATGGGGTAAACTATCTCATAAAGAAGAGGCAAGGGAAAATGGTTACAATGGAGGGGAAGAATAGGAAGGCAAAAGGGAATGGGTTAACCTTATTCTCATTGAATTTGGCTTGGGGAGGGAATGAAATACACACTAAATAGGGTATCTCACCCTACAGGAGAGGAGGGGGGAAGGGGATCAGAGAGGGGATGATGGAAGGGAGGGCAGGCTCAGGGGGAGGGAAGTTGTAAGCATACACTTTTGAAAAGGGACGAAATCAAAGTAGAGAATAGAACAAATGGGAGGTGGGATAGGAGGGAGAGAAATATAGTGAGTCTTTTACAATATATCTACTATGTTAATGTTTTGCATTAGCTACACATGTACAACCTATACTGAACTGCTTATCTTCCTAGTAAGGGTGGGTGACAAGGGAGGAAGGGAATGAATCTGGAATTCAAAGTTTTCAAATCAAATGTTTCAATATATATATATATTCATATATACATATATATACATATATTACTATTATTAATACTATTTTACATGTAATTGGGAAATAAGATATGCAGGCACTGGGGCATAGAGATCCACCATGCCCTACTGGAAAAGTCTAAAGGGGTATGGGAGAAAATATGGGAGAGAGCAGAATGGAGGAAGGGGTATCCTGTGGGACTGCTATTTTGGGGTGGTGGGTAGGGGAAAAATGGGGAGAAAATTTGTAACTCAAAATCTGGTGGAAATGAATGATGTAAATCAGAAGTTAATAAAGCATTTGAGAAATGGAAAAAAAATACACATAGAGAAAATAACATCATTCAACAGACAGGGCTTCTAGCTGTCTGACCTTTACATGCACACATAGTTAGTTACCAGAGAAAGAAGCACCAACATCTGGATTTTCAAAGCCAGGGGCCCAACAGCTGCCCAGAGTCTCATCTGGTCAAATCACACAACTCTTCCCATAAATGAGCCCCTTTAATAGTAATGGAATTTAAAGATCCCCCTGTATTGGCTTGGTTTTTTAATTGATTGTGTTAAAACCCAGAGCTTGTGAATCCCACTTATGGGATGGACTTGTTGATGTTAAAAAAGAGTGCTGAACTGGGAGGAGCTGGTGACGTAAATTTAGAGAGACACAAGCAAAGAGAGAGGCAGAAGAACTTTTTGGAAGCAGCATCTTGGAGGCAGAGAGAGACAGAGAGGATTGCTGAGGGCCAGTTTGAATTGCCCAGGACTTTTGATATCTGCCATCCAGAGCTGCCAAGAACTGAGGAGACATGGCTGTTACACTGGTACTTTGTCTGTTTTGATGTTGTTTTGCCAGATTTGTCCACTGGTGAAAGACAGTCCCATTGTTGCAGAGGTCCTAGAACCTTGCTGTTGGTTCAGAAGCCCTGAAGAAGAATTTTCTTCTTGTATGTTTACAGAAATTTGCTAATGTTTTCAGGGGTCCTAGGACTGTTCTGCAGACAGAGAATGAATTAATGAAGACGCTGGCAATGTATCTTGTGGCCTTGCTAAGCTTTGTCTCCCCAGGAACAAAGATTGCTGAGAACTTGCCTTGGGTCAATATGAAGAAAAGACCTCTCTTTGGGTATTAAATGCTGTGCTTAAGCTTGTTATAACTCTGGGGTAGATTCAGTTGTGATCCAAGGGTGGGGAACTTTTGACTTTTTTGTGCTCTGTGATTGAACAAATGAATGCACTTTACTTATGATTGGAAACTAATCTCCATTTGAGAAGAGGGGCTTTGTGGTTGACTAAATGAATGTACAGTCTAGGGGTGGAGTAGTACTTAGAAGAGGGTCTTTGGGATTGACTAAATGAATTATAATGTCCAGAGGTAGAGTAGTACTTGGAGATTATTGAATTATACTTGGTGAATGCTGTATTGTGAATGATGCTATATTTTTATTTTCTCTGTTCTTAATTTTTCACTGAATAAAATGGAGAGCAGCTATGCTGGTATTTTGAACTTTGGGAAGTTGCCTTTGCTTGACATTACAGCCCCAAAGCAAAATCTCACCTCAGGGTACATATATACATACATATACATATATATATATACACACATATATACACACACACATACACACACACACATACATATATATATATATATATATATATATATACACATATATACATGTGCATGTGTGTGTAGCCTTCTCCAGGGTCAGAGAACATCATAACTTTTGTAACCCACAGCCTTAACTACAAAGTAACAAAAGGTGGGCCTTCCTGAAAAATAAGCCTACCCTAATCATGCTTCTTTTCTTAGGCTCCAAGTGAGAGGGACAGGGAAGATCTTCAAATTCCCTTACCATTACAGACCCTGAGCAATTTGGCAGCAATGCATTTGATGTCAAGTGTGGTGGTAGCAATGTGCACCACACACACTTTCTTGGTGTGCATAGGAACAACTGAGTCTAGGCCTCTCCCAGCCAAACAAAAGGCTTTGTTGAGTTTTTCCTTGAATCTGAGCAAATTTGCTTTGTGCTTTTATTTCTTGGAATTATTATTACACACACACACACACACACACACACACACACACACTCTTGAGGGAGCTATCCAGAGAAAGAGACAGACTGACAGAGTTGTTTCTGAATGTCACCCATATAGAGGATGGTTATTCTTTCCCCCTTTCACCTGAGGGCATCAGTGACCTCTTACTTGCAATGAGGCAGAAATCACATGATAAGAAAAAGGAAAGTGTATCTGTATGTTGTGGCAATGAGCCGTCCCTTTTTTGCTTCCTTTCTTCCTTCTTCTGCCCTAGTGATTTGAACTGCTAAGGAGAACTTTGGATAACTAACTGGCAGCCACAAGGAGAGGGGGTAGATACCATGGCCAGCACCAGCCAGAAAGCATAGCAAAACATAGCAACATAACTCCAAGCCTGAAGCCATGACAGTAATTCAAAGGAAATTATTTCAGTCACAAAGAGAAAACATTCCAAGTTAAGACTGATATCAAAAACTATGAATCCCATTGAGTTGGTTAGCTGAGAAAGTTGATTTCTCTTTAGTCGGGAAGTGTGAGATAGAAAATGTTAGTCCCTCCTCTTATTTCTTTCCCATAATTTAAGTCTTGGGTACACCTCCTCACCCCCCACCTCCGCCACACCCAAAGATCTGGAAAAGCAAGGAAACTGAACCCAGAGAGAACAGGATTTGTGTTTGATGTAGTTTCCCTTTCACTTTATCTTATGTACAACAAACTGTGTGATTTTAGCAAGCTATCTTTGAATCTATGACAGCAATGGGAAGTGAATAGAGAAAGAGGAATCAATCCACAGAGTGGCGTGGAGGCTCTGAGTACTATTCCATCTCATCCTTTAGATTAATTTCAGATCTGGTCAATGAGGGGTTAACCAAAGTTGCTTTAGTGCCTAGACCATACAGAAGTATGGAGTGCAACCAGTCAGCTGAGCACCCCCTGACGACCAAAGGAAATACTACACAGCCTTTTAGAAAGGGGTACCTCATGTAGGTGGTACTAGAGGGTAACTAACAAAGTTGGGTTGATAACTCAAGGAGAGCATCCCCTGGTGGATGATTCAAATATTGTACTCCCTTGGAGGATAATTAATACAGTGGTGGATTCAATGCCTTTCTGTGGCTTTAGGAAGGCAACACAACCAGAGTCCTATACAGATAAGGAAAATGAAGCCTAGAGAGGTTCAGTAAATTGCCCAAGGTTGCACAGGATTAGAGCAAGGATTCAGACCCTTGTAGCAGCAAGCACCCCAAGGGTTCTCAGGGTTTGCTGCCAACACAGGTTCTTGGATCTGCTTTGATAAAGGAAAGCAACTCAAAATGGGTTAACAAGCTTACTTTAATCAGTCAGATATGTATCATTTACTTACCGTGTTTCCCCGATAATAAGACACTGTCTTATTAATTTTTTGGAAAGAAAAACACCAGAGGGCTTATTTTCAGGGGAGGGCTTATGTTGTCCTGCCTCAGCTCTCCTCCGCGGCACTGCTCTCAATGGTGCCAGCAAGCAAATCACTGGGGAAGAACAGGATGACACGCTCACTGCTGCAGCTCTGATTGGATGCAGCTTGGAGCACGGCATGCGTTTTACGGGGGGAGGGGACGGTGCATACAGAGGGTACCGTAATGTAGCGTGTAGCGCAGGGGATCACCTTCACTACAGTAGCAATCTCAATAGGGCTTATTTTCGGGGGAGGGCTTATTTTGGAGGAATCTTACACAGTAAGGGGAGGGCTTATTTTTGGGATAGGTCTTATTATCGGGGAAACACGGTAGTTCAGGGGAAAAAGGTCAGCACCCCGAACTTCACAAAGTATACAGACAGCATTATCAAGACAGAAACAGATCAAGTAGACAGATTTCCAAACTGTCCAACCATTACATCCATACCAAACAACATCTGGGTTTCAAAGCTGGGGGGGGGGGTGCTCTGGACAACAGCTAGCCCAGAGTCTCATCAAATCACAGAACACTTCTCAAAGTGAGCCCCAAAACAAAGCTACACATCAGGGATTATATAGCCTTCTCCTGGCTCAGAGAATGTAACAACCTTATTGACTCACTGGCCAATCAAGAAGTATCTACTGAAAAACAAGCCTCCCACCCCAGGCTCCAGGTGCACTTTAGCCTAGGGGCAGGGAAGATCTTACAAATTTGCATTCCCATTACAACCCTTCACACACCCAGACCAGTGTCTCCATTCTTGCCTTTCTACCTCCCTTCTCCCCATTTCAATCTACTCTCCTGGCACAACTGCCAAAGTGATTTTTCCTAAAAGTTTTTTCTTTGTATCCTCAGCAATCAGCACTTCACCTGATACATAGTAATTGCATAATAAATGCTTGTTGATTGATTTCTACTACATCATTCTGCCTACTGGCTCCCCTCTATTTCAGTAAATAGGTTCACAGTAATGAAAGAACATTAGATTAGGAATCAGGAAGTCCAGGTTCAAATGTGGGCACTGATCCTTTCTATGTGACCATGAGTATCATTTTATTTATCTGAGATTAAGTTTCCTTGTCTTTAAAATCAGAATAATTTATTCAGATTCTGATTTTGCCATTACTTTTCTCACAGAATTGTTTTATGGTGGGGAAATCTCTGTTCACCTTAAAGTAACATTTGTTAAAATAACGATGGTAACGATGATGAGGAGGATGATGATTACAAATCCAGGGTACCACCCATTTTCTCAACAGGCTAGTGGTTATTGGCTGTTGGCACTAATACCCCTTTAACCCAAGTGCTCCTTTGTTTTCAGGATGAGATGGCCTCAGCTTTCCTCTTTCTCCCAGAGCTGTAGAAGCTGGGGGGAGGGGCAGGCCTTTCTCTTTCAGCCCCATGGCCCCATTGTTTCCTCGGTTGCAGTACATTGCTTGACATTTCAAAACCCCACCCCCAACACTAGATTCTATGACCACAAGAAACCATAGCACTTTGGCCCTGTATTAAGAAGACTGACCTGTTGCTTGACCTGTGGGTGGGAGAGATAATTTACTAAAGCTACTACTGGAGCTTTCCGTGAGGTCTCAACCTTTATCCATTGCCGACCCATTATCTGGAAGAAGGAATTTTAAGGCATAGCAACTTCTTGTTATTCTCCAAGATGCACCTTTCTGTTCAATCTGTTCAAAGGGCACCTCCCCCATGAAGTCTTTCCTAACTGCTCATAGGATTATGGCACTTAGAAAAGGAAAAGCCCTTAAAGATAATTTAATCTAACTTTTCATCTTCTTGGTAAGGAAGCTAAAACCCATAAAAGTAAGGTAAAGGGACTTGTTCACTTTCTCTGACTCCAAATCCAATATTCTTTTTATTATATTATAGATGACTCACTGATCCCCCCCTTTCTTAAACTCTTGCAACATCCCCCACCAGTATATCTTAATTATATGTTATTTCCACTAACGTCCTACTTAGATGCCTTGTTATGGTAGAAATGACTTTTCAGTTCTGAAAGGTTGTACCAAGCAGACTCCAAGCTCTTAACAGAAATGTAGCATCAGGCATTTGGATGTGAGGGTTCTTCTGAACTCTGTCCTGGTCAGAGCACATCTGGAGGGTGGGGTTCAATCCTGAAAAGGACTGAAAGTAGGAAAAACCCTGATAAGCTACAGAGTATGCAGAGGATGGTAACCAGGAGGGTAAAGGGACTAGAGCTCCTGCCAGGTGAGGATCTGCTGAAGGAGGCTTAGTCTGCAGAGAAGATTTAAGGAGTACATGATAATTATGTGAAGAACTATTGTGTAGGGAAGATGGATTAGACTTGTTCTGGTTAGGCCCAGAATTCAGAACTAAGGACAAAGAATAGAGTCAAAATGAGGCAAATTTTTACTTCGCTCTGGGAAAGATGTTCTAATAATTAAGCCTATCTAAAGTGGAATAACTGAGCTGCTTCAAGGCATAACATGATCCTCATTGTACTGGGGGTCGTAAAACAAGGGCTGCGTATAATGTAGAGGGCATTCTTGTTCAGGTAGAGATTATATTAGATGTCCTCATCCAACTCTGAAATTCAATGATAACTCAATTAAAATAGCCTAAACTTCTGCAGACTACAGATAGGTTTTTAGTGGCTCACTTTCCAAGTAAAGGTATAACTAATAATCAAACTATTTTGCAAATGAACCACATTTTCAAAAAGGGAAATTTCAATTAATATCAATTAATTACACTTCAAATCACATTAATGTCTTGAAAAATTACTTTGCTGAGCTGTACAAGTTTTAATGCATTTTTCAGGTTTTCTTACTGTTTACATTTAGTAACAATTGAAAACAGCAAAAAGATACATCTTTTGCTCCTCCCAGATTAGAGACAGACTGAGGAAGGTTGGTTACTGTGGGTCACATAACAGACAGAAGAGAGTGTGCAGCGGCAACCCACCCCCCAAGTTACATGACCGGCACATGTGGAATGACTAGTGGAAGGTGGGTTAAGCAAGGCTTGGACAAAGCACTTGCCACACACATCTTTACTTTCTTTCATATCCTCTATATTTTTCCTGGGCCACCTGAAATCCTTTGGCAGGTGCAAATGACCCAAGGGCCATGTCATGCAGGTCTATTGTAAAGCTTCCTGTTGGGGAAGAGTTACAAATCCTTGTTTTACATGGTCCCAACCCCAGTGCTGATTCCCATAGAGCAGAGTCCCACAAAGAAGAAATGTGACTTCAGAGTTTCAGGTGGTATGAATGCATTCAAGACTGTTTCCTTGCCTGCCGCTGCTTTCTAGTGTCCTAATGCTTAAACTGATCTTTTTATAGCCTTCCCATAAGCAGAGAACTATGTAATGTAGGGAATAGAGGAGAGTTGGAGTCAGAAAGGCCTGAATTCAAATCCTAACCAGAAACACTTACTAGCTGTGTGACCCCCAGCAAGTCACTTAACATCTCTTGGTCTAAGTTTCCTCATCTTTAAAAGAGGGCTAAGGAACAACCTCACAGAGTTGCTGTAAAGATCAAATGCATTAACATATACAAAGTGTTTTGTAAACCTTAAAAAGCTATATAAATGCTAACTATTCTAGTTAACTATTAAACCTTTTCGATCTTGAAGCCTACAAAACCCCCCTAGACTCTAAGAGTCTAGCACCCCAACAGCAAAGTTAGTATGGCTTAGGAGACAGGTGGATTGTAAAAGAATGAGGATAAAAAAAGATAGGAGTGGGTTGTGGTACAAAGGATATGAATTCAGAGATCTGAGTTCAAATCTTAGCTCTGACACTACTGGTTATGTGGGTCCTTGTACAAATCACTTAAGCCCTCTAAACCTCAGTTTCCTTATTAGTTAAATAGGTTATAATAATACTTACACTGTCTACCTTACAGGAAAAGTGTTTTCACTTAGTTCAAGATCACAGATGCAGGCCAGACTGAAGAGAAGACCTGCATTCATGGTGGTGTTCCAGGATGAGGAGTGGTCACTGGCCCCAGTCTGGGTACTATGCAAGGAATAAATTCAGATAGAAATATGTGGCTATGAAGCCAAGAATGGAACAGGGTCTGAATTCCAGTTTCCATCCCAGGCTAAAGCTTGCATGGGGAACAACTGGAGCAAGAAACCCAGGCCACAGGGGAACCCACATTTTGTCATCTTAAACCAGCAGAGCTTTGGGGGAATAAAAGGGAGGTATTTTAAGCAAAGGTGAGTCTCCAAAACAGGGTTTAAAAGAAAAGAAAGAAAGGATAGGAATCTGTGACAGGGTACAGAACAAAGGAAAGAGAAGAGGGACAGAGGAGCAGAAGCAGACTGCACCAAATCTAGGCCACTGCTGCTGGTGCACAGAACTCTATCACTACCTTTTTCTTCTTTATAAAGACAGTGTAGGAAACAAAAATAAAAGGAAAAAGCATAAGAAAAAAGGATAGATGGAGACACACAATTAACAATAATTACTGTGATTGTCAGTGGGATAAACTTATCCATAAAATGGAAGAGAGTAGCAGAATGAATTAGAAAGCAGAATTAAACAATATTGCTTATAAGAAATACATCTGAAACGTAAAAATCCATATAGAATTTAAATAAAGTTCTGGTACAAAATTGTTCATATCAGAAATTTTTTAAAAGGATAATTCAACAGAAATCCACTGGAAAAGTCAAAAGGGGTATGGGAGAAAATATGGGAGAGAGCAGATCGGAGGAAGGGATATCCTGTAGGACTGCTATTTTGGGGCAGTGGGTAGGGGAAAAATGGGGAGAAAATTTGTAACTCAAAATCTGGCAGAAATGAATGATGTAAATCAGAAGTTAATAAAGCATTTGAAAAATAAATAAATGAATGAATGAATAAATAAATAAATAAAGGAGGGGAAAAAAAGGAAAAAAACAAAAGGATAATTCAGAACCAATGAAGAGATTAAAGAAAAAAAATTTTTTTTGCCTTTTTGGAGGGCAATTGGGGTTAAGTAACTTGCCCAAGGTTACGTGGCTAGTTTTGTGTGTGTGTGTGTGTGTGTGTGTGTGTGTGTGTGTGTGTGTTAAGTGTCTGAGGCCAGAACCGAAGTCGGGTCCTCCTGACTCCGGGGCAGCGCTTTACTCACTGTGCCACCTAGCCTCCCCAATTAAAGAAATTATTAGAGACTTTCACCCAATTATATGCCAACAAAACTATCAATATCAATGAAATGGATGAATATTTACAAAAATATAAAATGCTCAGATTAACAAAACAGGAAAATAGAGGAATTAACCTAATCTCAGAAACAGACATTGATCAAGCTATAAATGATCTCCCAAAGAAGAAACCTTAGGATCAAATGCATTTACAAGTAAATTCTATTAAATAAGAATGATTAATTCCAATACTACAAAAGCTGTCTGAAAAGATAGAAAAAGAAAGAAGAGGCCCTACCAAATTCCTTTTATGATACAAATATGGTTTGGATACCTAAACCAGACAGAGTCAAAACAGAAAGAAAACTATTCCCTAAGGAATGCAGGTGAAAAAAAAATTTAAATAAAATTTCAACAAAGAGACTACAGCAACATATAAAGATTATGCTCTATGACCAGTTTGGCTTTATACCAAGAATGCAGGGTTTGTTCGATATTAAGAAAACTGTAAATGTAGTTGTGTCATTTTATTTATTTTTGCAAATGCAGAAAAAGCTTTTAACAAGATACAACACCTGTTCTTTAAGAAAAGAAAAGAAAGGGAGGGAAGGGGATAAGAATTTGTTAAATACCTACTATTTGCCAGGCACTTTACAAATATTATCTCATTTTATCCTCACAACTCTGGGAGGCATGTGCATTATCTCTCTTTTATAGTTAAGGAAATTGAGGCAAATAGAGGCAAAATGACTTGCCTAGGCTCACACAGCTCCTAAGGGTCTGAGGTCAAATTTGAACTCAGGTCTCACTAACTCCAGGCCCAATAGTCTATACACTTTGTCACTTAGCTGACTCTAAGGAAGATACCTAGTTATAGGAATAAACAGCTGTCCCTTAATATGATATATAGACTTTATATAAAACAAAGAATCAACATTGTCTGTGATAGGGATAAAATAGATGCCTTTCCAAAAATCATGAATAAAGCAAGATTATCCATTTATCTAAGAAAAGTACTCATTTAGAGCTTATCTTGGTAAATATCAAATATTGTTCTCTACTTAGTTTCTTCCAGACTGCTTTACAGTTTTTATAAGGTTTGTTGTTTTTTTTTTTATTAATTACTGATTTCTTACCTGAACAGCCAGCTTCTTTGGGTTTAGCAAACATTAGCCTACTATGTTCATTTGTTTTTATATATTGTGAATTATTACTATTCAATATAGCACTAGAAATAAATGCTATCTGTAGACAATAAGACAAGACAATAGGACAAGTAATTGAGGCAAAGAGGAAGCAAAATGATTGCTTTTTGCAGATGATGTGGTTTACTTAGAGACTCCTTGAGAGTCAACTAAAATACTAAATGAAATAACTAACAACTTCACCAAAGTTGTACAGTAGTAAACTAAACCTATATAAATCATCAGCATTTTTATATATTGCCCAAAAAATCCATCAGAAAGAGATAGAGATTCAACTTAACATACAGCAAGTACAAAATACAAAATTCTATACCCAGAAATCATATGAATACAACTATAAAACTTTTTAAGTGAATAAAAGCAGATCTAAATAACTAGAAAAATATTAATTGCTCATGGATTGGTTGAACCAAGATAATAAAAATTATAATTCTCCCTAAATTAATTTACTTATTAGGTGTCATACCAATCAAAATATCAAAGGATTACTTTATAGAGCTGGAAAACCTACTAATAAAATTCATCGAGAAGAACAAAAGACCTAGAATTTCAAGAGAAATAATGAAAAAAGTGGAAGGGGGGGCATAGTAGGAACAAATTTCAAACCACTACAAAGAAGTAATCTTTTATTTTGTAATATTTTATTTTAATTGAAACAATTTGGGTCCGGTTAAAAAAATAGAGACATTAATTAGTAGGACAAATTAGGTACAAAATATATAGAAGCAGACGACTATAGTAGGCTAGTGTTTGATAAACCCGAAGAAGCTGGCCATTTGAGTAAGAAATCAATAATCAACAAAATGCTGTTGGAAAAACTAGCAAGTTGTCTGGCAGAAATTTGGTAAAGACAAATATCTGACTCTATTTACCAAGATAATCTCCAAATGGATACGTGACTTAGTGATAAAGGGAATATCATTAAAAAAAAATTATACAATTGGGACTTTTGTTTTTGTTTGCAGTTATGTTTATGTAGTTCTTTTATATATCTTGGAAGGTGGACTCCTAAGTAAATTTATATTCTATAGCAAGTTTAAATGGAACTTCTCTTAGAGATGGAATAGTCCTTCCTACTTGGTTTTATTTATATTACACAGAAGGACTGATTATTTGTGTTAGCTTAATTAATATTCTACAAGTTTACTGATATTTTTTCGATTAATTTTAAGTTGACTCTTTAGGGTTCTTAAGCTATGAAAAATTAATTTTTTTCTTTTTTACTTATTGCTTTTCCCTCAATTTTTTCTTTTTTTTTTTATCATCACAATGAACATTTCTGGTACTATGTAAAAATAGAAGTGGTGACAATCCTTTTTTACATTCTTTTTCACTCCTGTATTTAATGAAAAGGATTCTAGTTTATTTTCATTACATGAAATGGCAACTCTTGGTTTTGAGAAGTATATTAGTTATCATTTTAAGGAAAGGTCCATTTATTCCTGCTGTTTAGTGTTTTTAGCAAAAATGAGTGTTATATTTTGTCAAAAACTTTTTCTGGATCTATTGATGCAAAAATGTGATTTTTATTTATTTCTTTATTAATATGTTTAATTAACTTTGTCGTTTTCCTAATAGTAAATCAACCCAGAACCCCTAGTGTAAATATAATCTGTTCATAATGTCTTTTCACCTGCTGTTTTATCTTTGCTAAAATTTTATTTAAAATCTTTGCATCTATGTTCATTAGGGATGGTGGTTGTAGTTGTATTTTTTCTGTTTTGACTCTTCCTAGTTTATACAAAGACCAAATCTGGGTCACAGAAAGAATTTGGTAAAAATCTCTTCTTTTGCTATTTTTGTAAACAATTTATATAATATCAAATTTAATTATTCTTTGAATACTTGATAGAATTCATTTGTCAATCCTTCTGGTCCTGGAGCTTTCTTTCTTTAGAAAGTTACTTATAGGAGCAGCCAGGTGGCAGAGTGAATAGAGCACCGGTCCTGGAGTCAGGAGGACCTGAGTTCAAATCCAACCTCAGACACTTAACACACACACACACACACACACACACAAAAAACCTAGCCATGTGACCTTGGGCAAGTCACTTAACCCCAATTGCCCCCCTCCAAAAAGCAAAAAAAAAGAGTTATTTAAAGTTTGTTCAATTTCTTTCTCTGAAACTGAGTTGCTTAAAATTTTTATTTCTTATAATGTTAATTTGGATATTTTACATTTTATACATATTCATTTCATTTCTGTTATCTGCTTTATAATTTGGTGCATATAGTTGGCAAAATGATTACTAATAATACATTTTATTTCTTCTTATTAATTCTGTTTTTCTTTTTTGATAATTAATTTTGTTTTCTTCTCTCAAAATAAATCAAATAAGCTAATGGTTTGTCCATTTTTAAAATCAGATTCTAGTTTTATTTATAAACACAATAAGGTTTTTGCGTTAATTGTTTTTTAAATATTCAAGATTTCTAGTTCTTACTTAGAGTTTTTAATTTCATAGTTTTCTAGTATTTTTAGATGCATTCCCAATTCACTGATTCATTCTTTCTCTTTTTTGTTAATAAAAATTATAAGATAATATATATCTTCAGCCCCTTAATTTAGCTCTAGATGAATCTTCATATTTCAAAGTCTTTATATTATCAAATTTCATATTTTCACTACATATTTCCTTGTAAAAATATTGTTGGATTTTGCTTTCTAATCCATTCTGCTAACCTTTTCGATTTTCTGGATGAGTTATGATAGTCAATTGTTTATTCATTAATTTTTCATGGGAATGAGGAGCAAATATAATTAAATGACAATACATTCTAAATCAATTTTATTATTCAATGCCATGCCAATCAAATTACCAAAGAATTACTTTATAGAACTAGCAAAAATAATAATGAAATTCACATGGAGGGGAAAAAGTCAGGAATATCAAGAGAAATAATAAAAAGAAATGGGAATGAAGGGGACTTAGTGCCAGATCTCAAACTATACTACAAGGTATAATTATTTTTTTAATTGGTGATAATAATTGATTAAAATGACAATAATAGCAGTTAACATTTATATAGTATCTTAATTTACATTATATAGTGCTTACTAAAGCATTGTGCTAAGTGCTTTAAACTCATTATCTCATTTGATACATAAATAGTAATTTTCAGTAGAACTGATAAGGTATACAGCATACAGAAGCAAATGTATTTAAAAGTATTTGATAAAACACAAAGACCCCAGCTGCTTAGATAATGGCTCACCATCTGATAAAAACTGCTAGAAAAATTAGATAGAAATATGGAAGAAATTAGATTTAGACTAACACCTCATGCTTTATACAAAGATAAGCTCCAAATGGGTACATAACCTAGATATAAACATATCATAAGAAAATTAGATATTTGTGGGGAAAATATCAGTCAAATTTGTGAATTGGATAAAAATTCATAACTAAATAAAGAATTAAAGAGGATCATAACAGATAAAATAGGTAATTTTGATTAGTAAAATTAAAAAGTTTTTGCAAATAAAACAAAGATTGAAACAAAAACAATTAACTGGAGAAAAAAATTATAGCACATGTCCCTGAGAAAGGTTTCATTTCTATGATACAGAAGGAAATTATTCAAATTTATAAGAAAAAGAGTCATTTCCCAACTGGTAAATGATGTAAGGACATGAACAGGCAATTCTCAAGCAAAGAAACTCAAATTATCTATAAATATGTGAAAAAATGCTCTAAATCACTGCATATTAAGAAAATTCAAATTAAAGCAATTCTGAATACAAGTCATTCCCCAACTGATAAATGGTCAAAGCACATGAACAGCAGTTCTCAAAGGAAGAAATTAAAGATATCTATAAGCATATGAAAAAATGCTCTAAATCACTATTGATTAGATAAATGCAAATCAAAACAGCTCTCAGGTACCACATCTCACCGGCCAGATTCACTAAGATGGCAAAACAGGAAAATGATAAATGCTGGAGGAGATGTGGAAAAATTGGAAAAATTTCATAAAAAGTGGAAAAACACTAATCCATAATTGGTAGAGTTGTGAACTGATCCAACCATTCTGGAGAGCAATCTGGAACTATGCCCAAAGGGCTGTAAATAAGTGCATACCCTTTGACCCAGCAATACCACTTCTAGGGTTATATGCCAAAGAGATCAGAGAAGTGGGAGGAGGACCCATATGTACAAAAATATTTATAGCAACTCTTTTTGTGGTGGCAAAGAATTGGAAATCAAGGGGATGCCCATCAATTGGGGAATGAAATGGCTGAACAAGTTGTGATATATGAATGTAATGGAATACTACTGTGCTATAAGAAATGAGGAGCAGACGGACTTCACGATAAACTGGAGAGACTTATATAAACTGATGCTGAGCAAGAAGAGCAGAACCAGGAGAACATTGTACACAATCACAGACACAATGTATGTGTGATGACTAACTTCAATAGACTGGGCTTCTCTCAGCAATGTAAGGCTGTAAGACAACTCCAAAAGACTCATGATCGAAAGAGATATTCACATCCAGAGAAAGAGCTGCGGAATCTGAACGCAGATTGAAACAAACTACTTGCTGTGTTTCTTTTTCTTGTTTTGTTTTGTTTCCTGTTTCCCACTGATCATTCCATTGGTTATAATCCTTCTTTACAACCTGACTAATGATTAATATGAGGGTATTTGTAGATCCTATATTTGAGTGCATGCTGTGGGGGGGGGGGGGGGGAGAGG
>NW_027185867.1:5335845-5415482 GCF_028583685.1 Petaurus breviceps papuanus | reverse complement strand
GGGAGGGGGAGACAATTTGAAACTCAAGGGACTGGAACTGAATGTTGTAAACTAAAAGTAAATAAACAAATTAATTTAAAAAAAAAAGAAATGAGGAGAAAATGGACTTCATAACCTGGAGAAATTTATATAAACTGATGCTGAGTGAGGACAGCAGAACCTGGAGAACACTGTACACAATTACAGACATATAGTATATATCTGTGACGACTGACTTTGATAGACTGGCTTCCTCTCAGCAATACAGGGTTAGAAGACAACTACAAAAAACTCATGATGGAAAGGGAAGGGATATCCACATCCAGAGAAAGAACTACAGAGTCTGAATGCAGATTGAAGCAAACTACATGTTCTCTCTCTTTTGTGTTTTGTTTTGTCCCTTCTTTCTCATTGTTCACTCCATTGGTTATAATCCTTCTTTACAAGTTAATTAATGTTTAATGTGAAGGTATTTGTAGAACCTATATTTGATTGCATACTGCCTTGGGGGGAAGGGGGAAAAATTTTAAACTCAAGGGATTGTGGAGCTAAATGCTGAAAACTAAAAGTAAATAAATAAAATTTAAAAATTAAAAAAAATTTTAAAAAGGCAATTCTGCGATTCTATTTATCACCCATTAGAATATCAAAAGGAAAATTATAAATTCTGTATCCACTGTGGGAAAACAAGCACATTGAAGCACTGATGGTGAATCAGATATAAGTTTTACAACCATTCAGGAAAACAACTGAGAATTATACAGAAAAAACTACCCAAAAGAGAATAAAGAAAGTGGAAAAGGTCCCATGTACAAAAATATTTATAACAGCTCTCTGTAGTGGCAAAAACTGGAAGCTACAGGATGCCCATCAATTGAGGAATGACTAAATAAATTGCAGCATATGAATGTGATGGAGTACTATTCTGCTATAAGAAAGGAAGAAATATATGAAGTCAAAATGACTTGGAAAGACATATGAAGTGAAGAAGACCGAAGTAATTTATACTACAAGATGTCCCCAAAGTCTTAATGCATAGCATAAAATGGGGCAGCTGGAAGGTTCAGTGGACTTCAGCCTCAAACACTTAACCAGCTTTGTAACCTTGGGCAAGTCACTTAGCTTCTCTTTAACTTAATCCACTGAAGAAAGAAATGGGAAACCACCTCAGTATCTTTGCCAAGAGAACCCTTGGACAGTATTGGCATGCAATGATCCACAAAGAGTCAGACATGACTGAACAACATCTTAGCAACAACATAGCTTTCAAACTAAACTAAGACTTTTGCGACATGCCGTATAACATCAATATTATTAGAGAAAAAAAAATTTGAAGACTTATTGTAATGGGAATGTAAATTTAAAGATCTTCCCTGCCCCTAGGCTAAAGTGCACCTAGAGCCTGGGGTGGGAGGCTTGTTTTTCAATAGATACTTTTTGATTGGCCAGTGGGTCCAAAAGGTTGTTACATTCTCTGAGCCAGGAGAAGGCTATATAAGCCCTGATGTGAGGCTTTGTTTTGGGGCTCACTTTGAGAAGTGCTCTGTGGTTTGATATGGATTCTGGGAAGCCGTTGTCTAGAGCCCCCCCAGCTTTGAAAAACCCAGATGTTGAAACCCAGATGTTGTTTGGTATGGATGTAATGGTTGGACAGTTTGGAAATCTGTCTATTTGATCTGTTTCTGTCTTGATAATTCTGCCTGTATACTTTGAAGTTCGGGGTGCTGACCTTTTTCCCCTGAACAAGGTAAACAATATATGTCTGACTGATTAAAGTAAGCTTGTTAACCCATTTTGAGTTGCTTTCCTTTATCAAAGCAGATCCAAGAACCAGTGTTGGCAGCAAACCCTGAGGACACTTAGGGTGCTTGCTGCTACACTTATATAAAGTGATGAAGAATTAAACAAAAACCTGGAGAACAATTTATACAATAACAACACTAAAAATAAACAACTTTGAAAGTTGTAAGAACTATGAGCGGTACAATGACCATTCATGATTCTAGAGGACTGATGATAAAACATTATCCATGAAAAAGAAATGATGGATTTAGAGTACATTGTGTGTGTGCATTCATTCATTTGTTTATACATACACATATTTCCTTCACAACATGACTATTATGGATATGTTTTTATATGATTACACATTTATAACCTATATCAAATTGCTTGCCTTCTCAATGAGGGAGAGGGGTAGGAAAGAAAGAAGGGAGAGAATTTGGAACTCAAAGTTTTAAAAATGAATGTTAACTTTTTTACATATACATAAATACATGTATCTGTACACATAATATGTATGTATCTCAAATATATTTGTATATAAACATTGAGGGAATTTGTTTTCTTTATACACATTTGTTACAAGGAATTTGGATTTTTTTCTTTTTTTCAATTGATTTGGGGGTTGGGAAGGAGAGAAAATACAATTTTGGTCATTTTTAAAAATAGAGATGTGAGGAGGTGCTACAGATGTGGGATTCTGTATGTACTTTCAGACAAGGTCACCATGTCATTTGTTTTTGGTGAATCATCTTACTTTATTACAAGAGACCTCTCATAGAGACAGGGTAATCACTAAATATTTGTACTGTAAAAACAAAACATGAATGAAACTTTTTTTAAAAAATAAATAAGAGGAGTATAAGGTGAATTTTTGTTATTCTTTCTTGGAGTTCAGCTTTCCAGGATCCAGTTATGGCCATAACAATCTCAGTTTCCCGGGATGATGACTTATAAACATCACCACAATCCCGCAGCCTCAGTTGTCAACGTTTATAACCCTATGTGACTAAACATGTTCCCTTTTCTCCTTGGAACAGGAGCAATGTTCCCAGATCTAAAGGTAATAGCATATATGGCTGATTCCTCTTTCTTGCAATGTATGTTCCTTCTAGGAACATACAGAATCAATCCTGTGTCCTTGAGAACACAGACATTTTGCTTTATCAATTACTGATGTCATACTCCTTTACCCATTCTGTGTTGAGTCACATAGAGCCCTGGGCAGAGCCAATCAGGAGCTGAGTCACATAGGCTTTGGTACCTTCTGGCTCTGAGTCTATCAGTATATATTTTGGGAAACTGATATTTTGCCTTGGGGCTCACTCGTAGGAAGGATGCTTCGCCTGAGGTCTTTTTTGATTTCCTGGACTGGGACTTTGGGCTGTTATCAAGGGGCCCCTCAGCTGACTAAAATCCAGATGTTGGCACTCTCTTAGTTTGGTGATATATTTTCTCCACTTTCACAGTGATGACCTTTCCCCTGAACAAGTGGATAATGTTAGTAAAGGGGGAACCCATAGGGTTGAATGCACAAGCTGGAATGCTGTGTGTTTCCTGACTGGCCCCCATCAAGCCTTGGGAGGAATCTGTGTTTGCCTCAACCAGCCCCCACTGAGGTTTGAGAGGATTTAGGGGAATGCACAAGCTGTGCCTGTTTCGATTGACCCCATTGAGACCTTGGGATAGTGGACCCCCCCCCCTTCTTGCTGGTCTCTGTAAGAAGGGTGATTAGGGAATGCTGTAGGTGTTTGTCCTCCCATTATCAGCAATCCTCTTGTGAGAAGACTAGACTAGAAGAAAGTAAGATTATTAACCCCTTTAAAGCTGTTTTGGTGTCTTTCCTGTCTGACCAGATCAAGAGAGAACCTGTGCTAGCAGTCCTCCTGTGTACTGGTGTTATTGGTCTTAGAAGGAGCAAGGAAGAAATTACCTGTTAGATGTATGGATTGCAGGAAAGTTCATGATCAAAGGACAGAGAGGATCAAAGGAGGTAAAACAGAAAATGTTCATTACATAACATTTTAAAGTTTTTGCACAAACAAAAGCCAATGCAACTAAAATTGGAAGAGAACCATATAAATGGAGGAGGGGGAAAGTCTTTACATCAAGTTTTTCTGATAAAGATTTCATTTCATAGATACATAGAATTGATTCAAATTTCTTAGAATAAGAGCCATTCTTCAACTGATAAATGGTCAAAAGATATAAACAGATATTTTTCAGAGGAGAAATCCAAATTATCAGTAATCACATGAAAAATGCTCTGTCATTAATAGAGTGGAAAATTAAAACATCATTTGGCAAAGCTGACAAAAAGTGCGAATGCCAAATGCTGGAGGGGCTATGGGAAAACAAGTATATTAATGCACTGTTGGTAGAACTATAAACTAGTCTAGCCATTCTAGAAAACAATTTGGAATTATGCCCCCAAAATTATTAAACTGTGTCCTTTAACCCCATAATACCAATATTAGGCCTATATCCTCAAAGAAATAAAAAGCACAAAAGACTCCATATATACAAAAATATTTATACCAGCTCTCTTTCCAGCAGCAAAGAATTGGAAACTGAGGGTCATCAATTGGAGAATGGCTAACCAAGTTATGGTAACAAATGTGATGGAATGCTATTTATAAGATGGAATGCTATATATATAAGAAATGATGAAGGGAATAGTTTCAGAGAAACCTGGGAAAACTTGTATGAACTGATGCAGAATCCAGTGAGCAGAACAAGGAGAACAATTTATACAATAACAATATTGTAAAGATAACTCTGAAAGATTTTAGAACTCCGACCAACACAATTCAGAAGATTCATGATGAAACATGCTACCGACCTATCATTATAAAGAAGTAATGGACTCAGAGGAACAAGGCCAATAGGGGAATTTACTTTGCTTGAATATGACATGTTTGAAAACAAACAACTGTTAAGGATATGGTTTTTTAATGAAGTTAATGATTTTGGTAGTACTGCAAAGCAAAACATCTACCTCTGGTGGTATTTTTTTTTTACTTCAAGTGCCTCCTGATGGATCATGCAGGGAATAACAGTGATATGTTCAATGCCACCAGCTTTAACTTTTGCTACAAATCCAACATTCTCTCCCATTGTTGCTCTAGCACCATCTGTACAGACTCCACTGTAAACCTTCATTTATGAATATAAATGAAATCAACTTTAAGATATATCTCTTCCTCTCTTGTTTGCCCTTCCAAAAGGCAAAAAAAAAACAAAAACAACATTCCTCCTGTATGCTTCCTTCACAAACATCTTACATAAAGTAACAAATGTGCCATGTTAGAAATATCAGTTGTCGGGGCAGCTAGGTGGCACAGTGCGTAGAAGCTGGCCCCAGAGTCAGAAGGACCTGAGTTTGGATCCAGCCTCAGACACTTAACACACACACACAAAAAACCCTAGCCGTGTGACCTTGGGCAACTTACTTAACCCCAATTGCCCTCCAAAAATAAATAAATAAATGAATGAATATATATATATATTCAGTTGTTTCATGTAACTGAATTACAAATTTTGGGCTGGCCTTAAAACTGGCAATAAGCTACTGGAATTGGTCATTACTAATTTCAGAAATTCTTTTGGAAACAGTATCATTCAATAAAGGAATTTTATTAATTTCATCACTATACTTTTTCCCATGAACTATTTCTGACATTTTATTTTTTTTTTTTGGAGGGCAATTGGGGTTAAGTAACTTGCCCAAGGTTACATGGCTAGTTTTTGTGTGTGTGTGGATGGTAAGTGTCTGAGGCCGGAACAGAACTCGGGTCCTCCTGACTCCAGGGCCAGCGCTTTACTCACTGTGTGTAATAAGAATGTAAATTTTAAAGATCTTCCCTGCCCCTAGGCTAATGTGCACCTGAAGCCTGGGGTGGGGGAGGCTTGTTTTTCAGTAGATACTTCTTGATTGGCCAGTGAGTCAATAAGGTTGTTACATTCTCTGAGCCAGGAGAAGGCTATATAAGCCCTGATGTGTAGCTTTGTTTTTGGGACTCACTTTGAGAAGTGTTCTGTGATTTGATCTGAATTCTGGGAAGCCGTTGTTGAGAGTCCCCCGGCTTTGAAAAACCCAGAATGTGGAAACCCAGATGTTGACTGGGTATGGATGTAATGGTTGGACAGTTTGGAAATCTGTCTACTTGATGTTTCTGTCTTGATAATTCTGCCTGTATGCTTTGAGGTTCGGGGTGCTGACCTTTTCTCCTGAACAAGGTAAACGATATATGTCTGACTGATTAAAGTAAGCTTGTTAACCCATTTTGAGTTGCTTTCCTTTATCAAAGCAGATCCAAGAACCTGTGGTAGCTGCAAACCCTGAGGACGCTTGGGGTGCTTGCTGCTACACTGTGCCACCTAGCCACCCCTATTTCTGACATTTAATAGCAGCAGGTAACATAAGATCTTCTCCTATCACATAGAACTTTTTAGCTTTTGCAATTAAATAAGAAGTTTCATAAGATACAAGTAAATACTTTTCATTGATAGCAACAAATTTCTCAAAACATTGTTTTTCTTTATTTGAAGATTTTAAAAGTCATTCAAAATATTCCTTTGCTTTATTGTAGTACACTGCATGCTTGGTATTAAGATGATGTTTTAGTTTAACTGGTTTCATGCTCTCTGAAGCTAAAATTTCATTACAAATTAAGCTAAACTGGGCGGCTAGGTGGCACAGCAAATAGAGCACTGGCCCTGGAGTCAAAGGAACCTGAGCTCAAGTCCAGCTTCCAACACTTAACACAAAACTAGCTGTGTGACCTTGGGCAAGTCACTTAACCCCAAATGCCCTACTTTCCCCCCTCCAAAAAAAAAAATTAAGCTAAGCAAAGAAGTTTTTCCACACCATTATTACTATTAGAAGTAAATCCATATTGCAAAAATGATTCGATATATTTTCTTTTTCTTGTCAATTTAGGTGTACTAAACATGGCAGCAAAGACTCCATATCATTGTCATAAATATTTTTACCTCTTCTGTCTAAATTTAGCCACTTATCCATAACCCAAAAATATTTTTGTTCTAAAATATAAATATTGCTAATAATTCCTCAAATAAATACTAGCTTTAGTTAATGAAATTAATTTGTTTGTGCTTAATTTAAAAAATTGATGTTCACACTTACATACACATACAGAGGTGATAGTGGAGAAATATTATGAAAGAGCTTTTGTCATTACTTGCCGCAATTAAACATTTATATTTCTGTAAAAGAAGGAAATAACAGCAATTTTTAAAATCAAACATTTTAACACAATACAATCCAAAGATACACTAGTTTGATACTTACATGCTGAGGAATGACTGTAGGAAAATATTAAAAGTCTTTATTTTCAATAATTAAGCTATTATGTTCCTGTTAGAGCAGAAAACTTTGTACGTACAATAAAAACACTGTGATTCATAACATAGTTTGGAATCTGAGCCGAGATGTTTCTGGCAGCATTCATTGGTGTGGCATGGCAGGACAACATGCAGAATGCAAAGTGTACATGTTGTGTGTTCAGAACCAAGACTGCAGTGAAGTCGCACAATACAACATGGGCAAGCACTTCCAGGAACACCTTGAATTTGTTATGCATTTGAATTTGAATTAAATTTTGGTCATTGAACATTCAGAAACCTTTCACTGTTGTCAAGTTTTGTGACCCCCACATTCAGTTACTCAACTCCATGTGGAGTCAAGTGTTTAAGAAGCCCTGAACTAGATGGCCTCTGATGTCTCTTCCAACTCAATCTATGATCCTATTTTCTAGTTTTAGAGATAAGAAGAAACCCTAAAAAAAAGCTTATACCTAAATAAACAGCCTAGTGTCTTGAATTTGGAAGACCTGGGTTCAAATCCTGAGTTTGTCATTTATCAGCTGCATGATTTTAGTAAGACACTGAATCCCTTGTGGTCTCAGATTTTTGTCATCTGTAAATAAGGTGATTGGACTGGTTAACTTGGAGGGTCTTTTTCAATGCTTTTATTCTTGATAGCTTCCCTGAGCCTCTATTTCTTTATCAGCAAAATAAGAACATTTATGTTTAATTACCTTTCCCACCAAAGGAATGTCGTGAGGAAAGTGCTTTATAGACTATCAACATGAGCAATACATGTAAGTATTTTTATTAAATTATTCATTAATACATGAATAATAACTCTGAGGCAAGGTGACCCTGCTCCAAGAGATCCATATATTTCTCACCTAGTTGCACTACTTGGGGTCCATGAACATGGGTGGGGAAAAAACTATAATCTCTAACTGAAAATTAGCATTTCTTTCAATTATTTAAAAAACATTCTGATAAGTGGTTCATATGTTTCAATAGAAAGCCAAGGGATCCATAACACAAAAGAAGTTAAACATCCCTGATCTAATCCACTATCCTCATTTTACACTGAGGTACAGTATAGGAGGAAATTGAGGTTCAGTGACTTGCCTAAAGCCACACATAAAGATTACAGAATTATGCAAAGGTGCAAATAACACAGCTAGGAGCCAAAATCAGTTCCTCTGACCCTAAACCCAATTCTCTTTCCCCTATATCCTACATGTACTTTTCCCCCTAGGCTTTATAAAACACACACACACACACACACATTGGTAATTCTCTCATCTCCTGTGATGTGATTCCTTTTCTATCTACAATGCTGGCTAGGGAAGCATTTTTTTTTAAAAAACAGCTGATAAAAATAATGAATTGGTAGAGGTGAAAAAGGAAATGTAGTGGTTTCTTGATTTCTGCATTATGCAGGGGCTACAATTCAGTCACATTAAAGTTGCTCAATAATCCATCCTCTCAGCTCCCTCATCAAGACTTTGAAGACAGCTAATTAGCTGAGGGAAACCTGGATATTTTAGGATTTGGTCATTGGTTCAGGGTCTGGGCCCCTCACAAAGATCCCTAGCAATGTCTGTGCCCAGAGCTCCGGAAGAGACTAACAACGCATTTACAATTAAAACAGAGCCTACTTTCCTGACTGGGGTGGGCAATTAAAGGCCCCAACAGATGTTGATGAAACTTCCCTTTGCAACTGCCTCCTATTGTGTTACTAAAGCCAAGGAACAAAAGCTACCTACTCCACTGAGGCAACAGTAACCAGAAAGGTCTTATCTCCTCTCAATTCCCCTCAAATCTTCCCCTCCACTCTCCCCCCTTCCCACCTAGCAAAATCTGAGCTGGATATCGGATTTCTCTGTGGAGTTCTATAAAAAACTAAGCCATTCTTACAGGATCTTTGATGTCAGACTGGAGAGGGCCCTTCAAGTTCATAATCAATATTTATTAAGCAGCTACTATCTGCCAGGCACTGTATTAAATGCTGGGGATACAAAAGTGGGGAACAAAAAAAGACAGTCCCTTCCCTCAATGAGCTTACAATCTAATGGGGCAAGATAAAACACAATAGGAAGTTGAAAGGGGGAGGGGAGGGGAGAAAGATGAAAAAGTACCCAGCAAGGGGACACGGTAGAAAAGCCAGCCAGAGAAATCCCAAATTGACTTAGCCAGGTGAGAAATGAGATGTCTGATCGGAGCCCTCTACTTAAATGGAGGTTTGTTGTTCATGCCCCCACCTTTAGTGATAAGGTGGAGTGCAAAGTTTGATGAGATCTTATAAGATGAGGTTATTCCAGCAATGAAGTTCTTGTGGCCTGGTGGAGAAGTCAGTCAGAGAAGTTCCAAAGTAGTGCAACCAGGTGAGAAATGAGGAGATACTGACTGATAAAAGGTTTAAGAAAAAAAACAGTGAGAAAGTTTGGAGTAATAAGGAATGTATCCTAGAGGTCTTAGGGGTTATAGTCTCAGAGAAGAATATCAGGAGTCTAAGACCTAGTTTTAAATTTAGCCTCCAACACTATTTACTATATGACCACTTTACCACTATAAGCCGTTTCTCATCCATAAAATGGGGATATTTCTACCCTCTAACTTACAGGGTTGTTGTTGAGGAAAATGCTTGGCTGATCTTAAAGCATTATCTAAATGTTATGATTCAATAAGAAGTTTCCATTGCCCACTTTTCTTCTGAACTCAGATATAAAATTGAAAATTCCACTTGACTAGCTGAAATGACCACTCCAATCATGTTGGCATTGCCACACCAACATCGAATTGCTGGCCTGGGATTCAAGAGAACTAGGTTTTCCCAATAGATGAGTGATCAGAGATATGAACAAATAGTTCTTAGAAGAAGAATTGTGAACAATTAGCAATCATTTGAATTGCTCCATGGGAAAGTAAGGACACTAATGCACTGCTGGTGGAGTTATGAAGAAGTTCGATCCTTATGGAGAACAATTTTGAACTGTGCCCAACAGACTATAAAACTGTGCATACTCTTTAAACCAGAAATAACACTTCTAGGTTCGTATCTCAGAGAGATCAAACAAAAAGGAAAATGACCTACATGTACAAAAATGTATATAGTAGCTCTTTTATGGTGGCAAAGAATTGGAAATTTAGGGAATGTCCATTAATTGGAAAATGGCTAAACAAATTGTGATATATGACTGTAATGGAATACTATTGTGCTATAAGAGATGGTAAGGAGGCAGACTTCAGAAAAACCTGGAAAGATGTACATGTACGGATTACACAGTGAAGTAAACAGAACAAGAAGAACATTGTATACAGTAACAGCAATATTGTAAGAATGATCAGCTGTGAAAGACTTAGCTACTCTGATCAAGACAAAGAGCCAAGACAGTTCCATAGGACCCATGATGTTTTCATCTACCTCCAGAAAGAGAAATGATGAATCCTGAGTGCAGACTGAAGTATATTTTTCACTTTCTTTGTGGTTCTTGATTTTTATTGGGTGTTTTTTTTTACAACCTAGCTAAAATGAAATTATGTTTTCCATAACTTCATATGTATGTGATATATTGCTTGCCTTCTCAATGGATGAGGGAGGGGGCAAGAGGGAGAGAATTTGGAACTCAAAAAAAAATTTTTAATGAATACTATAAATAAAGAAAGAAAAAAACGTTGCTCCAAATCACTAATAATATGAGAAATGCATATCAAAACAACACAAGGGTTTTGCCTCACACCCTGCAAATTGGCAAAGATGACAAAAGAAAATAATCGATGTTGAAGGTGTGTTATAGGAATGTAAATTTTTAAGATCTTTCCTGCCCCTAGGTTAAGTGCACCCGGAGCCTGTGGTGGAAAGCTTGTTTCTCAGGAGTTACTTTGTGATTGGGCAATGGGTCAAGAGGGTTGTTACATTTCTCTGAGCCAGGAGAAGGCTATATAATCCCTGATGTGAGACTTTGTTTTGGGGCTCACTTTGGGAAGTATTGTGCCATTTGACCAGATGAGACTCTGGGCAGCTGTTGAGAGCCACCTGACTGAAAAACCCAGATGTTGATGCTTCCCTCTCTAGTAACTGTGATTTGGTATGGATGTAATGGTTGGATACTTGGAGGCCTGTCTGTTTGAAATGTTTCTGTCTGTATACCTGAAGTTCGGGGTGCTGACCTTTTTCCCCTGAACTAGATAAATGATATGTTTGATTGGTTAAAACAAGATTGTTAACCCATTTTGAGTTGCTTTCCTTTAGAAAAGCAGATCTAAGAACCTGTATTGGCAGCCACCCTGGGTATGTCGGGGTGCTTGCTGCTACAAGGTGCTACAGAGAGATAGATAAACACACTAATGCATTGTTGGTGGAGTTATGAATCAGTACAATCATAATGGAAAGCAATTTGGCAAATAAAATGACTAAAATGGTGATACTCTTTGATGCAAAAATTCAACTACTAGGCTCATAGCCCAAGAAAGCAACTGATAAAAAGAAAGTTACCATACACAGCTAGGTCACAATTAATATGAGTTCTAATAATTGGAAATCAGATGTAGTAAAAATCATAAAATGAAATCAGGGCACATTTAATGCTAGCCAAAATTCAATTTATGTGACACAGAGAAGCTAGTTGAGGGTTTTAATATACTGCTATGTTGTCAGTCTGTAGTTGCCTATCATTGACATGTGGATATAATGTGCCCATATTACCAACAGTTGTGCTAAAAAAAAAAAAATTTAAAGAGTTCTTAACAGAATGGACAAAAACAAGAATACTTCAGATGGAAAAGTGCCAGTACAAAAAGAAGAGGCTTGTTATTATATCAGAACAAAAATTTGATGCAATTGAACAACAAATATATGGTCATAATAAACCTAAAATAGGACAACAGGTGAATCTTCAGTATGAAATACAAAACACAGGCAAAGTAAAAGAGAAAGACAAAGTTACATTAGCTTTTTGTGTTTTACAAACAAAAACAAGGATCTACCATGTTACAATGACAGAAACAGAGTGTCTTTTTATCAGTATCACATTTGCAATAAAAAAATACATTGCTCTTAGCAGAGCAATCATTCAGATAAAAGATTCAAGTTTAAGCAAAGGAAAGAAAATGGAAATGAAGTGCATAGTAAACAAACTTTTACTGCAAGCTTAGCTTGGTTGAATGCTTTAAAAATTGAATTCAATTGCATAATGATAAAATTACCAGAGAGAAAGTCAGTATAGACTGAGGGTGCAGCAGCGAAATATCCTGATGTTTTGAAGAAAATATTCTAAGAAAGTGGATGCATTGATCAACAAATTTTTAATGTGGATGAAATAGGCTTATTCTGGAAAAAAGATGCCTTCCATTCCTAAGGAAGAAAACAACCAGGGTTTAAAGTGTCTAAGGATAACCTAACACTTTTCTTGGGAGGTAATTAAAAAGTGGATTTTAAATTAAAACCAGTGCTTGTTTATCAGTCCTAAAATCCTCATGCTGTAAAAGGCATCAGATGCTTCTTGGTTTTTGATGATCAAATTAGAAAGCACAGGCGATTTTCAAGTTATTTTAGCCCAGCTGCTAAAAATGTTGTAAGGACAACAATATAGTTTTTAAAACATTATTGATTTTAGATAATACCCCAGCTTACCCAGCTATACTTGGCTCATTGTGTAAGAATGTAAGCATGCAAAATTCATTAAGATGTGAATAAAGATCTCTGCACCTGCCATCATATGTATGATGATTTTAAGGAAGAGAAGACAGTTCAGTTTACCTTCCTAAAATATTTTAAATGACAATAACCATATCTTCATCATATTATCAGTGTATGTTTATCTTTAAGTATAATATACAATAATTTTTATATTTTAAAAATACTCTCTTATTTTTAAATAAATGAATCAAAATTACATTTATTCTTACCCTTTACTATTATATTATGTTAATAAAAAGATTTTTAAAATTAAATTTAAATTTTTTCATCACTTCATCAGTTATGATTATAACTTTGAAAAGCACAAATTTCAATAATAGGACCACTTCATGGAATTCATTTGCACTAATTGGGACTTAGTTGTACATCAAAATATTAATAGAAATACTCTTCATCATAAAACAAAGAATTGGAAACAAAAGAGATGCCTGTTGACTGGGGAATGGCTAAACAAATTATGGTGCATTAATGTAATGAAATATTACTGTCCTGTAAGAAATGATGAATGGAATGAATATAGAGAATCATGTAAAGATCTACATAAATTGATGCAGACTAAAGTAAAAAGAGCCCCAAAAATATACATGACTACAACAATGTAAATAGAAATACACACACCCACAATTAAATATAAATATTGTAAAATCACATAGAACAAGCATGACTCCAAAGAGGAGATATGAAAAGACAACCCATCTGTTTTCCATGTATTCTCCATGGGTCTGGTAGGTTGCATACTTATTTTCATACTTTTATATATGTATATATATATATATATATATATATATGTTGATTAGTTTGCTGATTTCTCTTCTTTTGCTCTAAAAATATTTGTTAAAAGGGAGAATTTTCAGGGAGGAAATCACAGGTCCAGACCCAAAAAACTAGAGAATGTTATAAGGATTATGTGAGATAATTTAAGTAAAACACTCCACAAACCTTAAATAAACATTGATTATCATCATTATTGCTAATATGTTGGGCCAGACCAGTAATTTCATTGGTATAGGGAAAATTCAATGAGGAAATTTCTTCTAATACTATAGATTGATACCTTCTCAGCAACTTAAAACTGGAGAGAGTAAACCACAGCATTAAGCAGTCCAAAGACTGTGATACTGCAGCATGGAGCAGGGCTAAGACTTGAATGTAGGCTCCCTATCAACAAGGCTGCACTATCTTAAAATAATAACAGGGGTGGCTAGGTGGTGCAGTGAATAGAGGCACTGGCCCTGGAGTCAGGAGGACCTGAGTTCAAATCCAGCCTCAGACACTTAACCCTAGCCGTGTGACCTTGGGCAAGTCACAACCCCAATTGCCCTGCATTCCCCCCTTAAAAAAGCAAAAAAATAAATTAATTAACAAATAAAATAATAATAACAACAACAATACCATCAAAGCCCAAACTATTGTCCATGCTGTGAGAGATGAGCAACAACAAAGTTAAGGAATGCAACAACAAAGGGTAACATAGAGAAGGGACTGAGACCACCATAGTATATGTGAAGGCCAGGCAGGAACCCTGAAACATGAGGGAATTGGGCTTTGGATACATGTCTGATTGAGTTAGATCCCTTCACAAGTGTGATACAACTCAAAAAAAAAAATAGATGACATGACATAGGGCTGCAAGTTAGCTCTCCTTGAAATTTATGACGATTAGTTTAACACAGATAACCATAGCCCCTTCATGTTCTGGTAACACAAGAAGATAAGATACACATGAAGAAGGTACATTAGAAATACCAATACTGTGGTCAAAGGAAATGAACAGGCAATTTTATGATGAAGAAATCAAAAACTATATATAGTTATCTGAAAAAATGCTCTAAATCACTCTTGATTAGAAAAATGAAAGTTAACAACTTTGAGATATCATCTCACACCAGTTAGACTGGCTAAAATGGTACAAGAGTAAAGGGACAAATGTTGGAAGGAATATGGAAAAATTGGGACACTAATTCAGTGTTGGTGGAACTGTGAACTAACCCTCCCATTTTGTTTTTAGGGTGGGGTTTTTTTTTTTTTGGAGGGGGAAGGTATGGCAATTGGGATTAAGTGACTTTCCCAAGGTTATAGGGCTACTTTTTTGTGTTCAGTGTCTGAGGTCAGATTTGAACTCAGGTCCTTCTGACTCCAGGGCCAGCTCTGTTCACTGCGCCACCTAGCAGCCCCAAACCCAAACATTTTACAGAGCAATCTGGAATTATGCCCAGAGTTATAAAACTGTGTATGCCCTTTGACCCAGCAATAGCACCATTAGATTTGTTTGCCAAAGTAATTAGGAAAAAGGAAAAGAACTTGTGTGTACTAAAATATTTATAGCAGTTCTCTTTGTGGTAGTAAAGAACTGGAAATTGAGGGGATGCCTTTCGATTGGGGAATAGCTACACAAGTTGTGGTGTATAATTGTGATGGAATACAACTATGCTATAAGAAATGATGAGCTGGCTGATTTTAGAAAAACTTGGGAAAGACTTACATGAAATAAAGAAAAGTGAAATGAGCAAAACTAAGAGGACATTGTACAGAGTAACAGAAATATTGTCATAAGAACAACTTTAAACAACTAATTTATTTTGAGTATCATAAATACTCATCAACTATAAAGGACCTATGAAGAAAGATACTCTCCACCTACAGAAAAAGATGATTGATAGATGGATGGATGGATAGATAGATAGATAGATAGATAGATAGATAGATAGATAGATAGATAGATAGATAGATAGAGATAAATACATATTTGTATCTAATGGTATCCTTCTCTAAGGCAGGGTGGAGAAGGAGGAAGAAAAAAAGGTGCATAGCAGAGAACAAAAGAAAATATAGAAGGAAGCACAGTGGGGTAGAGCCAAGATGGCAGAGTAAAGGCAAGGACTCACCTAAGATTTCCCACAAACCCCTCCAAATACCTTTTTAAAAAAAACCATTCTAAAATTCTAGAGGAGCAGAGCCCACAGGAATAGACTGAAACAAATTTCCAGTCCAAGACAACTTGGAAGGTCAGCAGGAAAGGTTGCTCTAAGGTGAGAGAGGAGCACAGTCCAGCACAGGCTGCACTAAGTCAAGAACAGCCCCAGCAAACTAAGAGCAGGCCTCAGGGGACTGAAGCACTGGCAGCAGCAGCAGTTTCCAGACCTTGCAGTCCACAGATACCAAAGACAACTTGGAAGGTCAGCAGGAAAGGTCTGTTGCACCTGGGTGAGAGTGAAATGCAATCTAATGCAAACTCCACCAGCACAGCCCTGACCATAGCAAATCAAGAGAAGGCCTTGGGAGTGACTGAATCAGTAGCAGCAGTGGCAGTAGCTGCTGCCAGAGATCTCAACCCACAGATGGCAAGGGGGTTGAGCAACTGGTCAAAAGGAGATTATAGGGATCTTTTGGCTAGCACTGAGGCAGCCCCTGTTGCTTTGCCCACATTCAGATCCTAGTCACAGTCCTGGGTGGCAGTCCCAGGGTGAGGAGGAGCGCTGGCACAGAAGAGCTTGTGGCCATAGTAGAGCAGGGATGCCCCTCATAATTCCAGGACAGAAAAGACTGATTGTGATCACTCACGGACCCGAGCACAGGCCAGGAGAGTGGTAAACAAACACCCCTCCTTAGATCATACCACCTGGAAAAACTGAAAACTTGCAGGTCTTTAGAAGCACCTCTGAAAACAGCTGCACAAAACCCCTAAAGCTTGGGACAGAATGCAATCCACCCTGGAAGCAAAGCTCTACTTTAATAAACAGTTAAAAGTCAAGAAATAGGCTGGAAGTCATTCCCTAATTGACAAATGGCCAAAGGATATGAACAGACAGTTTTCAGAGGAAGAAATTAAAGATATCCATAAGCATATGAAAAATGCTCTAAATCACTGATTAGTGAAATGCAAATCAAAGCACCTCTCAGGTACCACATCTCACTGGCCAGATTCGCTAAGATGACGAAACAGGAAAAATCATAAATGCTGGAGAGGATGTGGAAAAATTGGAACACTAATGCATTGTCTGTAGAGTTGTGAACTGATGCACCCATTCTGGAGAGCAATCTGGAACTATACCCAAAGGGCTATAAAAAAGTACATACCCATTGACCCAGCAATACCACTTCTAGGGCTGTATCCCAAAGAAATCACAGAAGTGGGAAAAGGACCCATATGTACAAAAATATTTATAGCAGCTCTATTTGTGGTGGCAAAGAATTGGAAATCAAGGGGATGCCCATCAATTAGGGAATGGCTAAACAAGTTGTGGTATATGAATGTAATGGAATAGTATTGTGATATAAGAAATGAGGAACAGACAGACTTCACAATAACATGGAGAGACTTATATAAACTGATGCTGAGTGAGGAGAGCAGAACCAGGAGAACTTTGTACACAATTACAGACACATCATATGTGTGCTGACTAACTTTGATAGACTGGGCTCCTCTCAGCAATACAAGGTTAGAGGACAGCTCCAAGGGACTCATGATGGAAAGGGGTATCCACATCCAGAGGAAGAACTACAGTCTGAATGCAGACTGAGGCAAACTACTTGCTCTCTTTCATTTGTGTTTTGTTTTGTTTTGTCCCTTTTTTCTCATTGTTCACCCCATAATCCTTCTTTACAACATGATTAATGTTCAATGTGAACATATTTGTAGAACCTATATTTGATTACATACTTCTATGGGGGGAAAGAGGGAGGAGAAGGACAGGGAGAAAACTTGAAACTCAAGAGATTATAGAACTGAATGTTGTAGGGGCGGCCAGGTGGCTCAGTGAGTAAGAGCACCAGCTCTAGTGTCGGGATGACCTGGATCAAATCCGGGCTCAGATACCCAGCACCACACCCAGAAATAACTGGCCGTGTACCCTTGAGCAAGTTACTTAACCCCGATTGCTTTAAAAAAAAAAAAAAGAACTGAATGTTGTAGACTAAAAGTAAATAAATAAATTAAAAAAAAAAAGAAATAGGATGGGAAAAGGAGCAAACAACAGGAAAAAAATGGACCAAAAACACTATGGTGACAAGGAAGATCAAAACACATACTCAGGGGTGGCTAGGTGGTACAGTGAATAGAGTACTGGCCCTGGAGTCAGGAGGACCTGAGTTCAAATTCAGCCTCAGACACTTAACACTTGCTAGTCATATGACCTTGGGCCAGTCACTTAACCCCAATTGCCCTGCCTTCCCCCCTCCAAAAATAAAAAGAAGAAGACAAAGACAACAAAGTCAAAGTTCCTATATCCAAAGCCTCCAAGAAAAATATGAATTGGCCATGGAAGAGCTCAAAAAGGATTTTGAAAATCAGATAAGAGAGGTAGAGAAAAAATTGGGAAGGGAAATAAAAGTGATTCAAGAAAATCATGAAAAATGAATCAACAGCTTGTTAAAGGAGACACAAAAAAACACTGAAGAAAGCAATACCTTGAAAAACAGACTAGGCCAAATGGAAAAGGAGGTCCAAAAGCTCACTGAAGAAAATAATTCCTTAAAAATTAGAATGGAGCAAATGGAAGCAAATTACTTTATGAGAAATCAAGATACTATAAAACAAAACCAAAAGAATGAAAAGTAGAAGACAATGCGGAATATCTCATTGGAAAAACAACTGACCTGGAAAATAGATCTAGGAGAAAGAATTTTAAAATTATTGGACTACCTGAAAGTCATGATCAAAAAAAGATCCTAGACATCATATTTCAAGAAATTATCAAGGAAAACTGCCCTGATATTCTAAAACCAGGGGGTAAAATAAAAATTAAAAGAATCCACTGATCACCTCCTAAAAAAATCCCAAAATGAAAACTCCCAGGAGTATCATAGCTAAATTTCAAAGTTCCCAGATCAAGGAGAAAATATTGCAAGCAGCCAAAAAAAAAAAAACAATTCAAATATCATGAAGCAACAGTCAGGAAAACATAAGATTTAGTAGCTTCTATTTAAGGACTGGGGGCTTGGAATATGATATTCTGAACAGGTGGTTAGGATTACAATCAAGAATCACCTACCCAGCAAAACTGAGTACAATCCTCCAAGGGAGAAAATTCATATTCAATAAGATGGAGGACTTTCAAGCATTCTTGATGAAAAGACCAGGGCTGAAGAGAAAATTTGATTTTCTTTTTTAATGATTATTTATTTATTTTTAGTTTTCAACATTCAGTTCCATAAGCTTTTGAGTGTTAAATTTTCTCTGCCTCCTTCCTCTCCCCTTCCTTCTTCCCAAGATGGTGTGCAATCTGATGTGGGCTGTACAAATATATTCTTATTAAACATATTTTCAAATTAATCATGTGGTAAAGAAGAATTAGACTGTATGGAAGGAACCATTAGAAAGAAGAAACAAAACAAAACAACAAAAGAAAAGGAGAGAAAATAGTACTCTTTGATCTGCATTCAGACCCCATAGTTATTTCTCTGAATATGGATAGTATTTTCCATCATGAGTCTTTTGGAGTTGTCTTAGAAGTTTGCAATGCTGAGAAGAGCTAAGTCTATCAAAGTTAGTCATTATACAATGTGATTGTTACTGTGTGCAATGTTTTCTTAGTTCTGGTCAGTTCACTCAGTATCAATTCATATAAGTCTTTCCAGGTTTTTCTGAAGTCCACCTGCTCATCATTTGAAAATTTGACTTTCAAATACATGACTCAAGAGAAGCATAAAAAGATAAAGAGAAAAGGGAGTCACAAGAGACTTAATAAAGTTAAACTGTTTACATTCCTACATGGAAAGATGACGTTTATAACTCATAAGACCTTTTTCATTATTAGGGTAGTTACAAGGAATATATATATATATATATATATATATATATAGGGGTGGCTAGGTGTGATAGTAATGGCAATTAAAGATTCCCCTGTATTGGCTTGGTTTTCAAATTGATTGTATTAAAACCCAGAGTTTGTTAATCCCACCTGTGGGATGGGCTTGTTGATGTGAAAAGAAAGTCCTGAAGTGGGAGGAGCTGGTGACGTAGATTTGGAGAGACACTGGAGAGAGGCGGAAGTTCTTTTTGGAAGCAGCACCTCGTGGAGAGAGAGAGACTAAGAGATTGCTGGTGGCCGCTTTGAATTGCCCTGGACTTTTGAGACCTGCCCCCTGAGCTGCCAAGGACTGAGGAGACATGGCTGTTTTGCTGGTACTTTGTCTGTCTGTTTTGATGTTATTTTGCCAGATTTGTCCACTGGTGAAAGACTGTCCTGTTGAAGAAGTCCTGGAACCTGGCATTTGGTTAAGAAGGCCTGAGACTGTCCTGCAGACAGAGAGTGAATAGTGTCCACTGGTGAGGGACAGTACTGAGAGTGAATACTGTCCACTGGTGAGGGACAGTACTGTTGTTGCAGGGGTCTGGAGACTGTCCGGCAGACAGAATGAATACTGTCCACTGGTGAAGGACAGTGCTGTTGTTGCAGGGGTCTGGGAGCCTTTCTGTTGGTTCAGAAGCCCTGAAGAAGGATTTTCTTGTTGTATGTTTATAGAAATCCTGGGAGAGGGCTTTGCTAATGTGTTCAGGGGTTCTAGGACTGTTCTACAGACAGGATAAATTCATGAAGGGACTGGCAATGTATCTTATGGCCTTGCTAAGCCTTGTCTCCCCAGGAACTAAGATTGCTGAGAACTTGCCTCTGTGTCAAGATGAAGAAAAGACCTCCATTTGGGTATTAAGTGCTGTGTTTAAACTTGATGTAACTCTGGGGTAGATTCAATTGTGATCCAGGGGTGGGGAACTTTTGACCTTTTTGTGTTCTATGGTTGAGCAAATGAATGTATTTTACTTATGTTTGGAAACTAATCTCCATTTGAGAAGAGGGGCTTTGTGGTGGACTTAATTAAGGTATAGCCTAGGGGTGGAGAAGTATTTGGAACAGAGACTTTGTAATTGATTGAATGATTGGAAAGTCCTGGGGTGGGGTAGGCCTTGGAGATTATTTAATCACACTTAGTAAATACTGTATTTTGAATGATGTCATGTTTTGATCTTCTCTGTTCTGGGTTTGTTACTGAATAAAATAGAGAGCACCTATGCTGGTATTTTGAACCTGGGAAGTTGCCTTTCCTTGGTATTACATTACACTAGGTGGCACAGTGAACAGAGCACTGGCCCTGGAGTCAGGAGGACCTGAGTTCAAATATGGCCTCAGACACTTAACATTTACTAGTCTTGTGACCTTGGGCAAGTCACTTAACCCCAATTGCCCTGCCCTCCCCCTTCCAAAAAAAAAAAAGAAAGTAAAAGGAGTATATATAGACAGAGGGTACAGGTGTGAGTTGAATGTGAAGGGATGATATCTAAAAAATAAAATTAAGGAGGGAGAGAGAGGAATGTACTGGGAGAAAGAGGAAGGGAGAGTCAGAATGGGGTAAATTGTCTCACATAAAAGAGGCTAGAAAAAACTTTTACAGTGGAAGGGAATAGGAGGGAGATGAGGTGGAATGAGTGAACCTTACTCTTATCAGAACTGGCTCAAAGAGGAAATAATATACACACTCAATTGGATACATAAATCTTTCTTACCCTACAGGGAAGTAGGAGGGGAACTTGGGGGGGGGGGTGATAGAAGGGAGGGCAGATAGACAGAAACAAAACACTTTTAAGGAGGGACAGGAGGAAAGGAGAGAGAGAACAGAATAAACAGAAGGGAGGATAATAGGATGAAGGGAAATACAATTAGCAATACTAACTGTGAAAAAAAATTTGAAGCAAGTTTCTCTAATAAATGTCTCATTTTTAAAACATATAAAGAACTAAGCCAAATTTATAAAAATAAGAGTCATTCCCCAACTGACAAATGATCAAAAATATGATCAGTTTTCAGATGAAGTAATCAAAGCTATCTATAGCCATATGAAAAAATATTCTAACTCACTACTGATTGGAAAAACGCAAATTAAAACAATTCTGAGGTATTACTATTATTATTATTATTATTAAAATCATCCCAAAGATAATTACAATTATTATAATAATTGGCATTATTATAATACCAATTCGATTGGCTCATAGGTGAAAGGGTAAATTATTAATGTTGGAGGGGATGTGGGGAAAATGAGACATAATGCACTCTTGATGGAGTTGTGAACTGATTCAACCATTCTGTAGAGTAAATTAGAACTATGCCCAAATAGCTATAAAACCAAGCATACCCTTTGACCTAGCAATATCACTACTAGGTCTGTATCCCAAAAGATATTTAAAAAAAAAAAAAAAGGAAAAGGACCTATATGTACAAAAATATTTTTAGCAGCTCTTTTCTGGGGGCAAAGAATTAGAAGGTAAGGGGATGCCCACATTTTTTTTTTATTTTTTCATGTAATTATTGATTTCTCTATGTCCCATTCTAATTTCAGGGAGTATGGCTTTTAGGTAAGGTTTGCCACTTTCATTCTAAGTAATAATTACCCTTATTGAGGCAGCTAGGTGGCTCAGTGAATAGAACAACACTCCTGGAGTCAGGAGGACCTGAGTTCAAATCTTGCCTCAGATACTTGATACTTAACTATCTGTGTGACCTTGAGCAAGTCACTTAACCCCAACTGCCCTGCCCTCCCCCCTCCAACAAAAAAAAATTAATAATTACCCTATTTGAAGTCTGATTTTTAATGCCCTTCTTTTCCTTTCCCCCATGTCTCCTCACATACCAGTTCCATATCAAATTACAAATAGAATTAAAATACTAATCCTCCAGAAGGCCCATGTGAAAATATAAATGTTTCCTGGAATTCATCAGGACCCATTAACATGTTGATACAAATTAGTTCATCAGATTATCTAGCTGTCACCTAATATATTTCATTGCCCAAAGGAAGAAGAACAGTAGAAATCTACCTTTGACAGCAAGGAAAGCATGAGACTTGTCCAGGGCTCCCAGTGCAAGACTCTGGGCAGCAAAGAAACTGTAAGAGGGCTCTAGGACCGAGGAGCAGGAAGGAGAAGTCACTAAGGAAGAAAGTGGCCCTGAAAGGAGAAGAAAAGGGGCGGCCAGGTAGCACAGCAAGTAAGAGCACCGGCTCCAGTGTCGGGATGACCTGGAGATCAAATCCTAGGCTCAGATACTCAGCACCACACCCAGAAATAACTGGCCGTGTAACCTTGAGCAAGTTATTTAACCCCGATTGCTTAAAAAAAAAAAAAAGAAAGGAGAAGTAGGACAATGAAGAGAAATTTCGTCTATTTCACAATTTTGCCTGATGTGTGGTTTTGCTGGACCTAGAAGTTAGATTTAAGAGTCCTTCACCCACTTTCTAAATTTAGGAGGTAGAACAAGGAGCCAATGAAGGTCCCAAGGGGAAACTTGAGAACCCAGCATGTAGAAGGAGCAGACTAGGAGAGAGATGAGAACTAAGAGGAAGGTGGCAAACTTACCGGGTACAGCATGGCTCTTAGCTCCAAGTACTGCACATTGTCCTCATAGAACTCCTTCAGACCCCTAGCGAAGTACTCTCTAAACACTGGTGCGTAATGGACAAGGCCTTCAACGGCAGCAAAGATGTTTTCAAACTTTGTCCAAATGACAGCTTGATCTGAGTATGCTATCTCAGGGTTCTCCAACACCAGTGTGAAGTTTTTCAGCAAGCTGTCATTAAGCAAAAGGGAGTCATGCCAGGGAGAAGCTTCAGGTAAAGGGGCTTGTGAATTTCCTTGTGAAATTGTGCGACATCAGATCCATACCTACATGTCTCTTGCATGGGCCCAGAGGACTCTGTCTTTCCAGTGAGAGAAGGCAGAGTTGAGTGAGAGAGGAGTCACAATTTCCCTTCCTAAAAACTTATTTCCCAGAATTCTCAGAAATGTCTGAAAGACTCATATCAAAAGAAGTAGAGGTTTCCCTCTAATCAGAGAAATTTGGTGTTTTATACTCTGTTCTTCCTCATTTCACATCCTCTCAGGACTTGGGTATTTTACTCAAGTTATTTTGACTCTAATGGAGAGTTGCATTAAAATGTTCCATGGAAGTTTTGTAAAAATATGTATAAGTCCCTTAAGACTGAAAGAATCTCTCTTGCATCCTCTCACAAAACATACATGGATAACTCACTTTATGCTGTAAAATCATCCTGAAAAATTATCTTATTTGTAAATCAAGTTGGATTTTATTTCCAGTCCAATGACTACTATTTTATTTTGATTTTCAAATCATGTTTTAAATGCACTTGAAGTGCATTGATGTTATAGGTTTTCATGTAAGGAAATTGCTTGAAGCAAGATACATTAGATGTACCATATTCTCTACACACTAGGCCCTAAATGAATGCCTTTTGACTAACTAACTAAACTCAGCTCTAAAGCCGAGAGGCATCTCACCGCAGATCACAGACTTTTTGAGTCTCAATATCTTTATCTACAAAACTATAAAGTATATATAAAAGTATAATAAAACCTCTTGTGTGGTTTACCTCACATTGTAAACCTTAAAGATCTATGTAAATGTCAGCCAACTCACCTGTTATCAAACTCGGTGACATTTTGAAGTTGCCTCCTATACTTTGCTACCAAAATCCACTCAGAGCAGTCCTCTGGCTTTGGGGTTGGAGGGGCAGGGTCAGCAAATCTGAACTTCAGGTTGCCACATGGAGTGAAACAGAAATGGCAGTGGGGTCTGTAGGTAACATTCTTCACCAACCAGTCGACACTCAGGATGCCAAAGTCATGGAGGTGTAAAGCAGCTCCTAAGAGGGAAAACAAAACTACAGATTAGGGACCATAGGTCAGGGGTGGGGAAACTGAAGCCTTCTAGGTCCTTGGTTGTGACCTTTTGACTGAATTCAAATTTTACAGGACAAATCTCACCTAAGTGGAGAACAGATGATCATACATAGGAATTCCTGTCCTGACCAAATTTCCTTGGATCCAAACCTTAATGGAAATTTCTGGCTTTAGCTCTAGATCCTTACTTAACTAATCTCTCAAAGCCCTGTTTTGTTTTGTGTTTTGTTTTGTTTTCTGTTTAGAATCTCCTAAAACCTACTTTGTCTAGTCTTGGAAGGAATGACAGCCAGGTATACTTGCTTTCCAAACAACTGACCAAGTTGAGCTTTGGAGCATCTCCCCTGTGTTTTGGGAAGCCCCAGATCACTGAACTATGGCCACAACTCCCTTTGCTCCAGCTCCCAGAGTGACACTTCCTAAGGTGACTTCCTCATCACTCAGAAAGCCCTTGTTTAGGGTTTCAGTGATAGAATGGCTCCACTGAGACACTTGTCTTTGGGGGATATTTTCCTGATATGAGAAAGAAATAGGGGCAACTAGGTGGTATAGTGAATAGAGCACCAGCCCTGGAGTCAGGAGGACCTGAGTTCAAATCCAGCCTCAGACACTTGCACTTAACTAGCTATATGACCTTGGGCAAGTCACTTAACCCCAATTGTCTTGTCTTCCCCCCTACAAAAAAAAAAAAGAAAGGAGTAATAGTGGTAGTCTGTCCCTGAAAACCAGCCTGGTGATTCAGGAGGTGAAAAACTGGATCAGCTGAAAAGGAAATAGCTAGGGAGTACAGTTAAATTAGATTAAAGAATAAAAAAGAACAACTAAAAGGATAGTGGAATATTTAAAAACAGTCATACAATTCACTGGCCTCTACAATCCTACTGCGGTATATGTATAGCACTTTATAACTTTTGAAGTTAATGCCAGACATTTTTCCAGTCCACTTTATCCTAGAAGTTCATCTGGGTCCAAAGACCTCAGCTGCAGCCTCATACTTCTGAGGCTCCAACAACATTGCTCAGCGGAATCTTCCTAAAGGCAAAGGTTTTGGCTTCCAGTGTGGCATTACCAATCGCCATCCTTAGCTTGCCTTTTTCAGTACTATGAGCAAAAATATAGGGAACAGGAGAATGTAGTGACATAGCTCCCCAATGTGTCCTATCCTGTTTTTTTGTTTTTATTTCAATAAATATTTTCCAATGATTTGTAAAAAAATTTTTTAACATTCTTTTTTCAATATTTTGAGTTCCAAATTCTCCCTCTTTCTCTTGCCTTAAGAAGGCAAGCAATATGATATCAATTATACATTTGAAGTCATGCAAAACATATTTCCACATTAGCCATGTTGCAAAAGAAAAAACACTAAAAATAAAAAACAACCCAAGAAAAATAAAGTTATGTTCCTATTCTTTTCCATTCAGAAGAACTGGTAATGGAGAAAAGAATTCCAAAGCAATTGTTTTAACTTCAGGTTCTCCAGATAATTGGGTTTCCCACTTCTTCATGAGCTTAACCCCTAGATAAGTTCACCCTACTCCTAGATAAAGGCCCCTACCTTTTGGCATCTTCTTTAAGACATGGAACACCTTACTTTCTTCAATGAGCTTCTTGGCCCGGAAGAAGTGCATACTAGGTGGAAATTTATTTTTCTTCATTGCCTGTGTAATCTCTGCATTTTTGAGGGCCATTAGTTTTTCATTGGCCAGTTCCTCTTGTTCTGTTAACAACAGCTCCCCCCCAATTCGCAACATCTCTTCTTTCCTTATAAGAGCTTTCCGTTCATCATCTAAGGGAAGGGCTAAGCAGAGAGAAGAGGCCACTATGGCCAGCAACAGGGCTGACCATTTAGTCTGGCCAGTCAGCAGCATGGGGATACCTAGAAAAAGAAGAAACATTTGGGTGAATACCCATTGTGGGTAAATCAAAATTATTTGAAACCAGCCTGGTGATTCAAGATGTAAGAAACTGGATCAACTGAAAATGAAATAACTAAGGGAGTGCAGTTAAATTAGGTTGAAGAATAAAAAAGAACAACTAAAGGAATAGTGGAGTATTTGAGAACAGTCATCCAATTTGCTGGACTCTACAATCATAATGCTGTATGTGCATAGCACTTTATAGCTTTTGAAGTGTTTTGTTAATCATTTCATTTGATCCTTGTGACAACTTTGTGAAGGGCAGGTATAATTAACCCCCATTTTACAGATGAAGAAAAAGGGTCAAAAAAGTGAAGTGATTTGCCCAAGGTCATATTTCCCCATGCTCAGTTAGTAAGTGGTATAGCTAGAACCAGAACCCAGGGTTTCTGGCTTCTATTCCAGAGTTTTTCCCATTGCACTGTGTTGCTAAAACTCAGGGCTTTAGTTTTCTTAACCTCCCATCTTAGGTAAATCACTTTACCCTTATGAGGTTCAAGTTCCCTAATCAATTCATCAATTACCATATGTAATGGGGCTTGGAGTATGCCCAGATTCCCTAATATGAAGGTACCCTGCATTCTAGATTCTCCTACCACATGGGTGAGAGTGGTCTCCTTCAATTTGTTACATATCAAAAAATGGTTGCATCTTTAAAAACTTACCAGATTGTGCCTCTCTCTCTCTCTCTCTCTCTCTCTCTCTCTCTCTCTCTCTCTCTCTCTCTCTCTCTCTCTCTCTCTTTTCCTACACACTCTTTCCTGCTGCATCCAGAGGGTGAAGATCACAGTTCCCCCAAAGCAAGATGCCATGAACTGTACCACAAGGAGGAGGGGAATATCTTTCTCTTCCTCTCTCTTTTATCCCAGCTCTAAGAAATGGGTCTGGAGGCTCCATTCTGTTTCTTTTGTCCTTCTCAATTTAAGGTGCATAAAGTAATCCCCACCAGATGCAGGAGTTTGAGCCGTGGTGATCTTATAGCCAGGATTCTACCTAGGAATCCTTCCAAACCAGCAGTGAAGCCCTGAAAAAACAGGGTGCCTGAGACTTAAGCCCAAGGCTGGTTTTGGACTGGAACTGTGCTCTATAGAAACTGAACTAAATTATGAAACTAATCTGCTTCCCCTCTCCAGAAACTAAGGTAGTGTGTGGGAGAGGGCAGAAGATTAAGCCCTACATTTTCCAGGAGTAAGTTTGCATGTTTGTGATTATGCCTTTTATAGTAAATACTCCTTTGAAGAAGTTAATCTGTTAGTGGCTACATACAACTAGTATGCAGAGGACCCTCCTGCATTTGGGGGCACATCATGGTGGGGGCTGAAGTCATTTGCGGACATGCTAGACATTCCCAAGAACCTTAAGATTCCGGCCAATCCTGGGGAAGGGGTAAAATGTAACACACCTACCTTCAGGAAGTTATGGTCAAGATAATCAGTGTGGAATATATATTTAGCACCTACTTAATACATTATGTTAAATGCTGTCAGGATAAAGCATTGCTATCTATATTTTCATTTTCATGTCTTATTTTCATGAGCTGTGTGACCCTAGACAAGTTATTTAAGCTCTGAGATTTAGTCTCCTCACCTGTTAAACTTACACCTACCTCTCAGAGCAGCTGGGAGGAAAACACATCATGAACCTTAAATTTTAAATTAACATACTACAATATTAAAATTCTTACTATTTGTCCAATTAAGGGGTGGTCCTCCTAGAACACCAAATAAATATGTTTTGATGGTGAAGTATTGAAATATTAGCCCTAGAGCCTGTAAATAATTAGGTAAGGGTGTGATGGGAAGAGAAAGTACAAGACAATAATAATGAAATAAGCTGTGGAAGAGTATAGACAGAGGGTAAGCCTTCCTCTTAGGGCAGTAATTAGTTATAAAGAATAAAAATAGCAATAAACATTTTATGAAATGGAAGTTGTTTTTTTTTTGTTTTGTTTTGTTTTTTTGCTTTTTGAAGAGGGGAAGGCAGGGCAATTGGGGTTAAATGACTTGCCCAAGGTCACACGGCTAGTAAGTGTTAAGTGCCTGAGGCCACATTTGAACTCAGGTCCTCCTGACTCCAGGGTCGGTGCTCTATTCACTACACCAGCTAGCCTCCCCATGAAATGGAAGTTTTAAAGAAACAACAAAAATAGGAAAGGAGGGGATGAGAAAAGGTATATTGAAGTTAGGCTTAGAATGTCACCAAATCCAATGTTGGAAGGATACCAAAAGCTAGTTAGGTCTTTGACCTCCTAGGAGTCTTCAGGAGAGTTAGAAGAGGACAGGAGTCCCCAGGTCCCAGATCTACTTGTTATACTCATGAGGTGCCTTCTTATGCTTGCTTCTCCCAGTGATATTACCCGGGATGCCAACAATCCCTGGATCCCCCACCCTAGAAGTACAGCAGCATCCCCACAAAGTTCTTTCTGCACAGTGACCTAACATCATAGCATTTTCTGCCCTCTGTGTGAGGACACAGCGGTAAACTGCCTACCTTCACATAGCCCCCTTTTCACCTTACCTACTCCCACAGTAATCTGTGCTGGGGGGAGAGGGAAATGACTTTAAATACAAAACTTTTTAACACAAACAACAAGAACAAATCACCTCTGTCTGTGTCACTCAAACCCTTATGCTACATAGATCCTTGTCTTGACAAGTCTCTGGAGGCAGGGATTTTAATACAATCTCTGAATACCCCACTGAGAAAGATTCTCCTACATGCTCTAACTAGCTCTCCTTAAACCTATGCTTCTCAGAACCCCGACCCACAGAACCTCAGGTACCTCAAGGAGGAAGCTCCAGAATCTGCAGACTGCAAGCTTGCTCCCCCAAACAGCAGCTTCAACAGAAACAAAGTGAGCTCACCAGTTCATTTTACTTCCTGTGAGGAAGTCCCAGCACACTCAGTTTCACTTCAAGTACAAGATGCCTTCAAAGGGGGGATGAAGCAGAGTTGAGGTGAAGGTCCTCTGTCTGAAAACCAAAAGTGGCTGAGTCTAATTCCAAGAAAGTTAGAACTAAGTGACTGAACAAGAAGGCTCCAAACTTATGGGGTACAGAAAACAGCAACGGGGTACTTACTACCAAGTCCACAATCCTTTTGATAAAAACCTTCCTTTCCAAAAAACTACTGTGGATTACAGAGTAAATATGCTAAAATGTAAAATGGAAGGAAGGTCTTCAATTTTATTTAATTTTTTTTTAAAAAAAGGAAGATGAAGTGAAACTAACAGATAGAGGGTGACTCTTAAATGCTATATCTCATTTAAACTTTGTCATTTTTCTAGTACCTAACAGTATTCTATACATAGAAAGTGCTATAAATATTTTTTTTAATTGACTTGAATTTTCTCAGTTTAGGCCTAGGGATGTAAGTATGACAATTAAAAAGAACCATGATCAGTGCTATACTTGGACAATCCTAGAGAATCAGCTAAAAAACTGAAATAATTAACAACTTCAGAAAAGTTGCACAATTTTTAAACATCCATATAAATCATTAGCATTTCTATATATTACCAACAAAGTCCAACAGCAAGAGATAGAGAAATTCCATTTAAAGTAACTGTAAAAAATATAAAATATTTGGGAATCTACCTGCCAAGATACAGCTCTACTGCCACTTTACTCTCATAATAATCTGTGCTGGGGGAGAGGGAAATAACTTTAAATATGATTTAGATGAACACAATTGCAAAATGCTTTCCACACAAATAGTCAGATCTAAACAATTGGAAAAATATTCTTTGCTAATGGGAAGACTGAATCAATATAATAAAAATGACAATTCTACCTAAATTACACAGTGCCGTGCCAATAAAACTACCAAGATTTATTTTATAGAGCTAGAAAAAAATAATTACAAAATTCATCTGGAAGAACAAAAGTTCAAGAATATCAAGGGAATCAATGGAAAAAAAAATTGAAGAAAGGTGGCTTAGCCATACCGGATTTCAAACTGTTTTACAAAGTGATAGTCATCAAAACAATCTGATACTGACTAAGAAATGAAGTGGTGGATCACTGGAATGAATAGATTAGGTACACAATACAAAGTACTAAGTGACCATAGTAATCTCGAGTTTGATAAATCCAAAGATCCAAGCTTTGGGGACAAGAACTCACCCTTTGACAAAAGCTGCATGGAAAACTGGAAAGAAGTTTGGCAGAAACTAAATAGAGACCAACACCTCACCCCTGATATGGTCAGATTTGTGCTACAGGAAAATCACTTTGATGGCTGAATAGAGGATGGATTAGAGTAGGGAGAGACTTGAGGCAGGCAGACCCATCAATAAGCAGGACATTACAATAATCCAGATGGGAATGAGGGCTTATACCACGCAGTGACAGAATCAGAGGAAAGAAGGGATACCTTCAAGAGAATTGCAAAGAAAATTGAAATCAGTAAGTCCTGGCTACAGATTCAACTTAGGAGAATGAGAGATAGTAGGAAGTAGAAGACGATATCTAGGGTATGAGTCTGGGGGATTGTCTAAAGAAAGGCCATCAGCGGAATTGTAGGTGATATAAAACAAAATATCAGCAAAAATTTGTTAAACTTAATAGGGCCTTTCTCCCTCTACTCCTCTCGATATCATGTATAGCCACCATTCCGGCCGGTCAACCACTGTTCGGACCATTAGGACTGGTTTCTTGCTATGTGTAACTTATCTGCTGAGAGTCTCCTAATTGGCTGCTGAGCCAGAAGAACTAATGATGTGGGCTACACCAGGTAGAAAAAGAAACAGTTTCTGGCTGGTGGGCCTTTTGGATTCAGCCTTCCAAGTGAAAATATAAGATTCCATCAGGGATAAAGGACAATCCTTTTCTACATAATGGCCCCAGGGTCTGATGCTCCCCACCCAGAAGATCAATTCAACTGTCTGGGCTAGTAATACAAGTGCCAGATTGTCGTCTTCTCTTTTTGTGTTACCTTTCTTGTAAGCACTGAAAGTTTCCAGAAGAACACCATAGCTATATGCATATAAAGAGAAAGAGATACTTTTTTTCTTTCTAACTTTGTATTTAAGTTCCAATACTTAAGTTTATGATTATGTTTTTGTTCCTTTTCTCTATTCCGTATTTGTGTTTTGGTGTTTGAGTATAAAATAAAATTTTGGGAAAAAAAAATAACAAAATGTCGGATGAAAGTGAAAACTTTACCAAGGGATTCAGATTAATCCATTTTTTGCCCTTTTTTAAAGCAACTGAAGTTTTTCAAAAATTAAATTTTTAAAAAATCGAAACAATGTCAAAGTTTATTTTTAAAGACATATCTAAATGATAGTAATTATAATTCTGCTATTTCTCTCTATAATTTGATTAGCTTATAAGTATTTAAATTCTATGCTATTTGGTGCAGACATATTAAGAATTGGTATTATCTTATTATCCATGATGTCTGTAATTATAACATACTTTCCCTGCTTATCTCTTAACCAAGTCTATTTTTACTGTTGCCTTATAGAACAAAAATGCTCTAAAGGAAGAAATTCCCCACATAAGCAGGGATTTTCTTTATATCAATGACCTCTTTGAGACATACTACTAGTATTGGAATCTCTAGGTCAAAAGGCATGGACATTTTAACCACTTTTTTGAATAATTCAAAATTGCTTTCTACAATAGTTGTACTAAATCATCACTCCACCAGCAATACAATAGTGTGCTTATTTTTCCATAAGCCTTCCAATATCATCTATTCCTATCCTTTCTAATCTTCTGATTGTTCTGGGCATGGAGTAAAACTTTAGAGGTTATGCTTTTTTGAAATTGTCTGAGGCATAATAAATTCTGTATCAGTCCCTCATTTTATTTCTGCATGAATCTTTATGTTTCTGATAAACAATATAGTTTTAGATTATTTTTTCTCATTTATTTTGCTATCCTTTTCTGTTTTATGGATGAGTTCATCACATTTCCTTCTCCCATAGTCCCTATTTACTATGAAGAAGAAGGTATGGAAAGAAAATTAATGGAACCAATGTTAGTAATCAATAACTGAAATAGTCTTATCCCCTTCCTCTGCCTGTCCTCACTTCATTGAGCCCAGATCCCAAACACTGGTTCTTATGCTTTTTTTCCTCCCTATTGTATGATCTGCCTTCCAATTCCACCCTTCTTCATTCAGGTCTACTATTTCTCTTTTTTTCATTAAATTTTCTTGTTTAATCAGCAAAAATCAGTGTTCTCAACCTCCCACCACTCTCCCCCATTGAAAAAGAAAAAAAAAACTTTATTACTACCATGTACATAGCCAAGTAAAATAAATTTCCTCATTGTCCACGTTAAAAAAAAAAAAGTCATTTTGCATAGTCTTTCACTTCTCTATTTCATTAAAGATCCATTCCCACCCCCACCCTCCCCGCCCCCCATAGGACTGATACTCCATCTATCCTGAATGTTATTCTTGGTTTTAAGCCTATATTCTTTGACTTCTGGAATATCACATCCCAAGTTCTGTACTGCCTTACAATGGAAGCTGCTAAATGATGTATGATCCTGACTGTGTCTCCTTGGGATTTAAATTCTTTCTTTCTCTCTACTAGCAGTATTTTTCCTTGACCTAGGAGCTATAGATGATGTCTCTGGGAGTTTTGGGGGTTTCTTTCACATAACACAGACCCATTTACAGATTTTCAGGGTACTTGCACATCTCTCCTTAGCTTTATTGCCAATGCACCTATATTTCTGGAATAAGATATTCAACTTTTCTATTCCTCACCATTTTCTTACCCATTTTTACCACAGTTGCTCCATTATTATTACTTAATTCCTATACTCATTCCTAAAGTTGTTGGCTTTGCTTTGAGTTATAACATTCAATAAATATTGACTTAAAGCAGGCCTGCAGAGCATGCAGCCTGCACCCCCCCCCCCCAAATGTAGTGGATGTAAAAGAAAGTAAAGATGTAACAAGTGCTTCATCCATAACCCACCTTCCACTAGTCACTATCGTACCCATCATGTAACTTGGGGGGGGTGGGGGGGAGGAGCATTGCCCCTCCACATGGTTCTCCTGTCTGTCACATGACCCATAACAGCCAACCATCGTCAGTCTGTCTCTAGCCTGAAAGGAGCAAGAGTCATATCTTTTTGCTGCGTTTTCAGCCATCACTGGCATTGAACAGGGACAAAGTGAGTGTAACCACATGCCAACATAGCTGGCACCCAATTTGTGATGAGCGGTAACAACACGAGGGCTTCTTTCTCTCCCTTGCTGCAGCCACCTCCAAGTTACATGAGTGTCTGGCTCTCCCTCCAAGGTCAGACACGCAGTTCAGTATTTCTTTGTATGTGAGCAGTTGCTGTGGACATTTTTGGCTATAATGTTAAAGTTTTTGGGGTGACTTTGTAAAATGAGTGATAAAAAGAAGTAGAAGATTGAATCAAAACATAGAGTGTTTAATCTGGAGTAGACAAATAGATACTTGTTTACTCATATGAAAGACAAAATATTGTGCCTTGTTTGCCAAGAAGTAATAACTGTTCTGAAAGGATACAGCCTTGGTTGCCATTTTAAATCAAAACATCCTAACCTAAACAAATTGGAAACCAATGAAAAATAAATTTAAGCACCCAAATTGTTGAAAAATTTCAGTGAGGAACAAGGGTTTTTCAAGAAAGTAAACTCAGAAAATGAGGCAGCTAACTAAGGTTAGGTTTCAGATTTCTAAAGATTCCAGAATACGATAAACTGAATGCTCACAAGTGTAATATGTCCCATTAACTAAATGTCGGCAGTAAGAAAACCTGAAGGAGGTGACTAGGTGGCACGGTAAGTCAAGCGTCAGCCCCAGAGTCAGGAGGACCCGAGTTCGGTTCAGCCTCAGACACTTAACACCCACACAAAAAAAACTAGCTGTGTAACCTTGGGCAAGTTACTTAAACCCAATTGCCCTCTAAAAGGCAAAGAAAAACAGAAAACCTGAAAACTGTATTGTGTACCACTTAGCAAAGTAATTTTTTGTCACTAATATGATTTCATGATAAGTAAAAATCTTAAATAATAAATGCAATTAATTGATATTAATTGAAATTTCCCTTTTTATGTAGTTTAGGTATAAAATAGTTTAACTATTAATTATACCTTCACTTGGAAAGTGAGCCACTAAAAACCTACCTGCAGCCCAAAGAAGTTTAGCCTTTTTTAATTTTGGCCCCTACCTACTGCCAAGTTGTACAGATCTGATATAAAACAATTCTGGGGTTGTTTTACACCTATCAGATTGGCTAACATGTCAGAACAGGAAAATGATAGATGTTGGAAAAGACTGGAACAGTAATGCCCTGTTGGTGGAGTTGTAAACTTATCCAACTATTCCGGAGATAAATTTGGAACTATGCCCAAAGGGCTATGAAACTTGGCATACCCTTTCACCTAGCAATACCACTTCTTGGTCTATATCCCAAAAAGATCATGAAAATGGGAAAAGGACCCACATGTACAAAAATATTTATAGTAGCTCTTTTTGTGGTGGCAAATAATTGGAAATGGTGGGGATACTCATCAACTGGGGAATGACTGAACAAGTTGTGATATATTAATATAATGGAATATTATTGTTCCATAAGAAATGATGAGCAGGCAGACTTCAGAAAAACCTGGAAAGACTTACATGAACTGATGTTGAATGAAGTGAGCAGAACCAGGAGAACATTGTACACAGTAATAGCAACATTGTGCAATGACCAACTTTGGTACACTTAACTCTTCTCAACAATGCAGGGATCTAAGACAATTCCAAAAGACTCGTGATGGAAATGCTATTCACATCCAGAGAAAGAACTATGGAGTCTGAATGCAGATCAAAGCATACTAAATTCCCTCTTTTTTTTTTTTTTTGTTCCTTCTTTCTTGTTTTTTTCCCTTTGATTCTAACTCTTTTTTTTTTCTTTTTGGAGGGCAATTGGGGTTAAGTGATTTGCCCAGGGTCACATGGCTAGTTTTTGTGTTAAGTGTCTGAGGCTAGATTTGAACTCAGGTCCTCCTGACTCCAGGGCCAGAGCTCTATTCACTGCACCACCTAGCAACCCCATTTCTAACTCTTCTTTACAACACAACAAATGTGGAAATATGTTTAATATGATTGTACATGTATAGTCTACATCAGATTGCACACCATCTTGGGGAGGGTAAGTGGAGGAATGGGGAGAAAATTTAGAACTCAAAATCTTATAGAAATGAATATTGAAAACTAAAAACAAATAAATATTTTTAAAATTCCTTTGCATTACACTCTCAAAAAAATGAAAAATATTGATTTATTGAGCCACTATTGTGTCTGGGTGCCATAAAAAATATGGAAGACACAGTCCCTTCCCTCAGGGAACTATGCACACAAAAATATAATTAGCAAGAGAAGGCAATGTGTATAGGATAAATGCCATGGAAGTTGTATAGACTTTCAATGCTATGGGATTTCTGAGATAACTCTAGATTTCAATAGTCGAGGAACACTTACTTTACAAAAGAAATGGTCCTTCAAAGCTGAGTACAATTGAAATAGACAGAAAGAAGGAAGGACAGCAGTTCAGTCAGGGGAATGGCAGGGGCATAGGACTTTACTGTGCATCTATTATCGTCCTCCCATCCTCCCTCCTGAAAGAGGAATAAGAGGTATCTGTATATAAATGAAGGTCTTAAGTATTTAAAAAGTTATCCTAGAACTCAAAAAAGGTGCTCCCAGAGTCTTGAGAGTTGTTGCTAACATACAGATTTCTATTTTGAATTCCTAAAAAGGGAAGATGAAGTACCAAGCTAGTAGGAAATTAATGCCCTAAGCAGACCACATCATTGGATAATGGTCAAAATATGAAGCTGTACAGAGTTAAAGAGGACTTTTAGACAATCAGGAACAGATGTGTGATTACAAAGACTACAGGAAGAGCTGAGAAAGTACATCTCCATAATAATAAAAAGGTTGACATTTGTATAGTACCTTAAAGTTTGTGATGCACTTTACAAATATTATCTTATTTTATCTTCACAAAAACCCTGAGAAAGTAGATTCAGTTATCAGCCTTTTTTTATAGATAAGGAATCTGAGCTAGACATTCATTAAGTGACCTGCTCAAGATCATAGAGTCAGTATCTAAGGCTTAATTTGAACTCAGGTCTTCCTCCTGACTCTAGGTCTAGTATTCTATCTACTATGTCACATCACTCCTTCCTCTGATGTTGTATATACTGTCAGATAAGGTTGATTGGTTTTACTGAACTTTCTTTTTCTCTTTCTCTATATTTTTTACAAGGAACAGCTACATGATGAGAGAAAAGATAAAGGAATATATTCAGAAAAGGTTATAGTTTTTAAAATGGCATCAATAAAATAATATTTTAACAAAGAAAAACTATAAATAATAAAAGAAAGGAAAAAGTAGGGTGAATGATCAAAAGTAAGGCTATAACTGGAGTCATAGTTGCCAAGAGAAGATGGGATTCCAAGGATCTCCACCTTGCTCCAAGATCTGATACCTGCTAAGTCAGTGAGGAAAGTGGATTCAGACACATAGTTTCTACCTAAAGACAATGAATGGTTGTATATCTGAGTCCCTCAAAGAAAATGACCTTATTCCTTTAAGGGCCCAAAAGAAGTACTAAAGGCAATTGTAATGATCTGCCCAACTGTCTCTACTCCAACCCTCTTGTCTTATGTTTTTCTGTCCCTATCTATCTTGCTCTCCACCCCCTCACAGGTAAATCCCAATGTCATACTCAAGACAGATATGAAAAACATTACTTTAGTCATTTTCTTCTCCACATTAAATCAGACACTGATTTTCCTACCCTAGCCAATCCATATCCCAATCTCCCAATCCATATCTGACCGCTGATCCTGGTTATATCCTGGTTCCTTAATTTGGGGTCCCTGAAATCTACTGCAGGATCTCCCTAGTGCCCTACTGTTGCCCTTCTGAACTTATTCCAAGAATTAGTGCCATCCTTGTTTATTTAAACTGACCTTTGAGCCAGATTTACCATTGTTCAAAGTAGTCACATTTCCCCATTCCCCTCAGACTAACCTTCCCAGTCTCAGAGCCACTCTCCAGACTCTCATCAGTATATGTCCATCTACCCAAAGATGAATAGCTTCTGACGGTTAGACCATTCAACAGTTTAATGGTTGAAACCTATACCAAAAAGTACTGAGAATGTGAGATTAAACTTGTGATATACTTCAAGCATATAGAGCTTATTCCTCAAATTCCCCCACTTTTATGGTGGTGGTTGTTCAGTCATTTTTCAGTCATGTCAGACTCTTCCTGATGCCATTTGGGATTTTCTTGGCAAAGATACTAGAGTGGTCTGTCATTTCCTTTTACAACTCATTTTACAGATGAAGAAACTGAGGCAAACAGGGTAAAGTGACTGACCCAGGACCACACAGCTAATAAGTGTCTGAAGCCAGATTTGAACTCAGGAAGATAACTCATCCTGATTCCAGGTTCAGAATTCTATCCACTGCACCACCTATGCCCAGTTCTTCACATTATAGTAACATTTAATCGGATACTTGCAACAAATATATGTGTGTCAAAGTGCCGTGGAGAAAGTCAAACAGATGTATAGTTAGAGAAGAAGCAGTAAGACCTCAAATGTGATCTTTGATGGAGAATCTTCCCTTGTTTTAATCCATGACAATGACAAAGAAACTCCAAATCCATTCATTTAATTTACAACTGCACAACATTAAAGTGTGTTGGCACATGATCCCAGGAACAGAGATCTTAATTTCCTAATGCTGATGACTAAGTACATTTGTATAAGTACTCTCTTGGGTTTCCACCTTGGCTTCTGTCTGATAAATTGGAATCAAAATGTTGGACTCCCATTAGTCTACAGGAAGGAGTTCAGAAACAGGAAGGAAAGAATATTGCAAGTGTAACTCCTCTAATTTGTACTTTTTCTCAGAGGTAAGCTAATAACTTGGGTTCTAGGGGTGCCCTGTGGGATTATTCATCCAAAACAGTAGCTCATGAGCACCCACCAGTGTTCTTCTCCTTAATAATCAGCCAATAGACACAATGAACTCTTAGAAACAAAACATCCCTTTCCACCCGTATAAGCCTGAAATGAACACTCTCACTAATATACACTAGAACCTTGGTTTTCGAGTAACCTGGTTTACATATGCTTCACTGGAACAAGGAAACATTTTTCACAAAATTTGTCTTGTAAGATGAACAAAAATTTGCAATACCAACACCATGTTTGTATTTGACTCACAAAGGGATAATACTCAACTAGGGCAATGACTTTTTTTTGCTTTCATATGTGAAACAAAGGAACCTCAGGTAGGTATACCACCTAATCAGTCTCATTCAGCATTGACCCTTTTAAAAGCAGCATCGTCCACTCTTAACATATAAGTGTGTTCACGTGTGTTTTACACAAGGTACAAAGTGCACAGTAGTGACCGTGATCTACAACAATATTTGTAACAATGGAGGAACATGGCCAGGAGCTGACGAGGGACAAACTGATGCATCTATATGAGGAGCCAACAGCGAGAGGTTGCAAAGGGTATCTCTTTTGAGGAGGAGGTTGAGAGGTCAGAAGAATCCCTCACATCAAGTGAGATTAGGGAGGCTTATCAGATGTGGGAAAAAGTGCAAAATTTTGTTGAAAAACATCACCCAAAGAAAGCCATAGCAATGAGAGCCATGAATATTTTTAATGATAATGCAATGTCATATTTCATGACATTCTGAAAAAACATCAAAAACAAGCGTCATTAGATAGATTCCTAGTCAGAAGCAAACGTAATGGGAAAAAAAAGTGATTCTAAAAAATGAAAAATAAGTGAAGGCAGTAATGTTAGTCTTACTTTTAGTGAAAGTAGCCTAAGAGATAACACTCCCAGCATTGAAATCCCCGGAGTTCTCAGCACTGACCCTTCTAAAAGCAGCATCGTTCACTCTTAACATACAAGTGTGTGCACGTGTGTTTTACACAAGGTACAAAGTGCACAGTAGTGACCTTCCTCTCATCTCCCTCATGCCAGCCACGACTCTTCTCAAAGGTAAAGTGCAGATTAATTTGTTTTATTTTCTGTTTATATTGTGTACTAATCATTGCTATTGTATTTTAGGTGCATTAGGGACAAAAAAAACCTTAAAATTATAAATAATAATTTTTATATTAATATTTTAGGGGATGTGGTACCGATCATCCAACTTTACATTATTTCCTATGGGGAAATTCACTTTGCAATACAAACAGAATCTCAGAAGGAATTAAATTTGTAAACAGAGTTTCTACTGTACATAGAATCCCTAGGAATAGAAGACTCATCGAGTATAATGTCAGTGAGGCACATGGAGCAGAAGCAATTCACAATTCCAGTACTGCAGTGCCCCAATATTATTTCTCACCTGTGGAGTCCTCCCAAAGTTCCCCCTTGGGTGGAACATCTTTGCTGAAGGGGTCATTAGGTTGAACTACCAGGGACTGCTCCTCTCCTCAGCTTGACTCATAATTTCCAAAGTAAGTTTTCTTTTGAACCCCAAACTGGCTTTTTTTTTTCTATTGCCAAAGGTCCTGATCCTTAAAGTTGCTTCTTTTAAGTGGAACATCTCTGTACCTTTGTTTGTCTGGACTGTCTCTATCCTTTCACTGTGTCTCCAACTGACTCTCTAGCTACTGGCTTTGCCTACAGAATGAGGGAGAGGGAGAAAGAACTTCTCCTGCACAGAAGTCTCCACAGGAATCTCTTCAACTGCATTCACCTGAATTTCTCCAAAACTGAAAAGCTCTCTCTAAGGTTTAGTTGTTTAAAGCACCAAGGGGGCATGGTGCATTTTTAGCCTAAGTGATCATATTGCCCATTCTGAATTGCCAAGAATTATGGGCTTCTCCAAAACAAAAATTTCTGAATGGTACCCTTGGTTTATTACAAAATAGTTTCTCAGGTGAAAGGGGGCAAGAACTTCAATGCAGGAACTGCCTGGAATGAATTTAATCAATCAATTTTACAAGGATTTTTTGAGTGCTTAACATTTGAACTCTTTGAAAACTTATCCCTAAAATCTGATTTTCCAGGTTCATCCCATATAGAAAGAATAAATGTAATGAAAACCTTCCTGACTTTCCAACGAATATTGTTTATGCCTAGACTAAGGATGTCCCTTTTATGCTGCTTCCATTAGAATTTCCCACCTTGTTCTCCATTAGCTAGATGCAATCTACCAAACTGCTCCCCTCAAACAGCCCATCAAGTATGCATACAAACCTCTAAATCCCTGACAGATCAGAAGCCTGGTTCTGATTAAAACCAGTCACCTCTGACTTTCATTCTGCTATCACTCAAAGATAGGCATACTTTAATCCTATGGAAACAAAATTCCTCCCATTGTTTCCCACACCTGTCATTTTATGCCAGACATTCTATGTGATTAGGGTCTGAGAGGCTTCCAAGAGGTTCAGAACTCTAGGTGGGGCAAAGTCTTACAGATGCCTAGAAAACAGTGCTGATCACAGGGAGAGGTGATGCAGAGACAGGGCCATGTTGAAGATGCCAGACAGATGGGTAAATTCAAGTAGGGAGGAGAATGATGAGACCAACCACTGCCATGAAACTCCTTAGTCCAAGTGAGATAGAGTGTAGCAGTTCCAAACCTTAGTGTTTCTTCCACTAAACGCAACCCCATTTTCAAGTGCTTGCCTAGTTGATGTTGACAAATCCCACACCCATAATTCTTTACCCTGACTCTTCTTCCCATGCCCTGGGGAATGTGGTTGAGAAGATTTGTGAGTTGATAATCAGTCTGAGCTGTACTCAGAATAGCTATTAAAAAGTGGCAGATTCGGTCTGCAGCTGAGATGGAGGAAGACGCTCCTAGCTTTAAGAAGGAGCTGGTAAACAAGCTGCTGTTTTAACACTTTAAGGATGACAAATGCAAAGAAGCTGCAGCCGGAGCAATAAGACAGGCCCAGGCTGAAGACCAGGATAAAGTTGACATTGAACAGTTTGAGAAGGTGCTGTCCCAGCTGCTTCTTGATTTTTAGAAGCAGCAGCCATGGAGAAGATGAAGGTTATTAGATCAAGCAGAGCTACCTGAACCTTTTCAAGTTGTCTACCTGCCTCTAACGGTTCCTGGACAGGGAATCAACCTCATACCACCATTTTGGGTAGTGTCTTATTTCAGTAAGTCAGATCATGTTTACTTCCTGACATGACTGAACCAAACCAAAAAGAAAGTCTATAGCTGCTATATGTCCAAGAATTTCTACCACAGCCACTAAGCATCAGGATGATGGTCCCTTTCTTTCCCCTCTGTCTGGGTTAGAGAATAAAGAAGCCTGTGTGGTGTCTTCCTGGAAATAGCACAAGGTGGGAGGTGAGGGAAGAGGAAAGGGACAGTGGATGAGGCACTGGGATCAAGCTAAGAACCGAGAGGGGGCAAGCCAGGTCACGCTGGAACAAAGTAAGGTGCTCTGGTTCCAGCACCCTTGGATTTCCTGCCCCAGGGGCTACTCAGTTAAAGATCAAGGTGCTGGTGCTGCCTTCCATTCTTAGCTCCCTGGAAAACAAAGGCTGTGTATGTACATGCCTTATCTCCTGTGCCACCAGCCTTTGGTCTCAGCAGAGTCCCCCCAGCTGTGGCCCCAAGAGGAGCTCCCTCCATTGAGCCTTGAGCTCAGTGAGGTACCTGATCTTCAGTTTATACACAGAGTCTGGTGCTTGCCTTCTCCCAACATTCTTGCTGCCTTCTGACATCAAAGCTAGTTTGTAACCTTTTAACCATTTGATATTCCCCTCAGAAGCTGCTTTCCTGAGCTATAAATTTGTTCTCACAAAGCAACATCAATAAATCAAAACTGTCTCCCTCCCTGAAAAAAAAAAAAGTGGCAGATTCGTGTGTGTGGCTAGAATGTGGATTGTTGTGAAATGATATGAAAAAAATATTGGTTGATCAGATGGAAAGGAAGAACTATTCCGTTTCATACCCCTAAATCTATATTAAATCAGGGCCAACAGCACTGCCCTAGAAGTCCCAGAGAGCTCTGGTTTTTAGAAACACCAGAACACAAGTACACTGAATACCTTCTGATATAAAGCTACTTGTCTAGTGGCCAGAGGGTAGCCAAAATGCATTTGGGGTTTAAGGTTTGCAAAGTCCTTTACATGCCATAGTCCCACTGAGTTTTCCCAGCTTAAGTAACATCTGGAGTACTGTCTACATACAGCTTCCCAGTAAGGGATACTGGCAAGCTGGCAATGGTCCAAAGATGTCCAGATCATAGAATCATAGACTTACAATTGAAAGTGGTCTTGGAAATCATCCAGTAGAATATCAGCTCCTTAAGGGTAGGGACTATTTTTGCTCTTTGTAACTCCACTGCCTTGTATATAGTAAGAATTTAATAAATGTTTGTTGAACTTAATTTAGCCTGACTTGCCCAAGGTCACACAGGGGATTTGAACCCCACTGACTCCAAATCCAGCACCCTTTCCTCATCACTTTGATGTGGAAACTGTGTCATATAAAGAATGGCTAGTGAACCTGGAGGAGTGGGGAAGGGAGGTGGAGGGAGAACAGGACATGTAGCTGTCTTCAAATACTTGAAGAAGTGTCATATCAAAGAGACATCAGACTTGTTCTGCTTGGTCCCAGAAGGGAGAACCAAACCCTAAGATTCTATATAAAGATGGATCTATATAAGAAAAAAATTACTTCACTTGGTACAATAGAAGGAGTGGACTTGTAGTTAAGAATCTTGGGTATACTCAGACTCTTACTAACTCTATGACCTTTGGGAAGTCACTTAACCTCTTTAGAGTTCAATTCCCTCATTTGTAAAATAGGTAGATTGGATTCATAGACCTCCATGGTTCTTTCTAACTTTAAAACTATAATCTTATGATATCCAGGCTCTGACATGTATGACCCTGAGCAGTGGATAACCTCTCTGCTTTCCTCACATGTTCGTTCATTGCTATACTTCATAATTGAAGAAGACCAAAATGACATCATGATGTCAGGATCAATGTACTATGTTCTCTCCTGATCAAACCAACATGAGCTCAGAAGGCTGTACCACAGGTTGGGCACAAATAGTTCATACGAACATTTGGGAAAGAGATGTCTCTAAATTTGCACCTATCATGATCTGTAAAATGAGCCAGAGGAGGAAATGGCAAACCACTTGAGCATTTTTGCTAAGAAAACCCCAAAAGGGGTCACCAAGAGTCAGATGACTGAAACAACTAAACAACAGCTTCAGCTCCATTGGCACAGTCCTCATATGTAAAATAGGAATAGAAAAACTTGCTCTATTTTCCCTTTGCGAGGAAAGTGTTTTTTTAAATCTCTAAAGTTCTGTATAAATAAAAACTTTAACTATAAAGATTAGACCTATTCAAAAATTAAATGGGATATTAGTAGCTTCCCTGCAACAGAATGTGTTTAAGCTGAGGGTGGATGACCATTTAAAAATACATATACATATATATATATATATATAATCCAGATGAGTGAAGATGGTGAGTAGATCAAGGCTTCTTAAACTTTTTCAACTCACAGCCCCTTTGTGACAACAAATTTTTATGCAACCCTGGATATATAGGTATACAAATCAAACATTTACTGATAATAAATCATAAAGAAATGTATTTTAAAACAGTTCTTTGGTACACATATCATTTTACCATTTATTAAAGATGAAAGCAAATTTGCATACTAATGAGATGGATATACTTGTTTATTTTTACATAAAGAATTAAATCTTGGCAGAATATTTGATACTGTAGGACATCGAACATCTTCAATGTTTTTCAGAGCTGAATGATATTTTGATTTTATAATAGTCAAGGCTGTATTCAGAACCAAGGTTGCAGTGAAGTTGCATGATGTTAACATGGGCAAGAGCTGCCAGAAACACCTCAGATTCATTGCACATTTGATTTTGAAATAATTTGTGGTCGTTGTGCATTCAGAAACCTTTTACTGTTGCCAAATTTTTCATAACACCCACATTCAGTGATGTGACCTCATATAGGGTCCTAAACCACAGTTTAAGAAGAACGAGACTGGGGTGGCTAGGTGGCACAGTGAGTAAAGTGCCAGCCCCGGAGTTAGGAGGACCCAAGTTCGGTTCCTGCCTCAGACACTTAACACCCACACAAAAAAAACTAGCCGTGTAACCTTGGGCAAGTTACTTAACCCCAATTGCCCTCCAAAAGGCCAAAAAAAAAAAAAAAGAGCTAGACTAGACGACCTGAGATACTTTCCAACTCCAGGATTCTATGATTCTATAAATCTCTATATCTAAGGATATTAGAATTTAGTTGGAAAGTCAAAATAACTTTCAAGGGTCAAAAGGAAATAGTATAAAGCAGGCCTGCACAACATACAGCCTGCCAAAGGAATTCGGGCAGCTGTCATGGCAACCAAACATCCTGGTTTTCCCTTTTTTTTTTTTTTTACTGGTGTGAAGTTGGGCAAATCACTTCATCTCTCTGGATCTCAGTTTATGAATTTGTAAAATGAAGGAGTTTCTTCTAGCTCTAAATATAAAGTAGGCAGGCAGGCAACAAGCCTTTAGAAAGTATTTACTATGTACCAAGCCAAAAACAAAAGATAGGGAGAAGAGATAGCCATGAGATAGGCACTGGATTTGTCATTTCATTGGAATTGGGAGCTCCTTGTGAGGAACTTTCTCTACCAATGCAGGTTGGCACCTTCCCTGCAACTGGTTTCAAGGCCATACTATATCTATAAGCAATACCATATCTCTTCTTCCAAACTAAACTAGAAAATGACATCTGCATTATTTGTCTCCAATTCCTCATTCCTGTTTGTTTCCAAAACCCTTGAAACCTGGCCTTGAATAATAACATTCAACAGAAACTGCTCTTTCCAAGGTTAACAAAACTCTTTTAAGGAGATCTTTGCTCAGTTCTCATCCTACTTGACATCTTTGTGGATTTTTATTTACTGGATCTGTGATTTCATTGGCAATGCAAACTGTGAGAGAAAAAAAACCCCTATCAACGAAGATCAACATTTAATCTCAACTTACAAATTTAAAGTTGTACAGGCCCCTGAACAAGGTGAAGCAGTATGCCCAGAATCACATAGTCAATCTATGTCTAAGTCAGGTCTTCCTGACTCTAAGACTTCCCTTTCCTTGACTTCTGTGTCTTGCTTTTCCTCCTGGTCTAGTCATTTATTCCTTGTCTCCTTTGCTGAATTTGTCTCCCTCTCACTAAGTGTAGGTCTCCCCAAAGGCTCTTTTCTTAGTCTTTGTCTTTTCTCTATGTTTACTTTCTCTCTTGGTATCCACTTCTATAGATTTAATACGCATTTCTAAGCATATGACTCTCAGATATATACAGCTAGATTTCTTTCTTCTGAACTCCAATTATGTATTACCAATTGCCTTGTAGACAACTCCACCTAGATGTCCCATCAACATTTCAATCTCAACATGGCCTAAATGGAACTCCTTTCACTCCCCCATCTCCCAAAGATACCTTTCCTCTAAACTTTCCTATTTTTGTTGAGGATCCCACCATCCTTTAAGTCACCAATGTTCAAAAACTTTGAGTCCTCCTGGATTCTTCCCTCTCCTTCCCTATCCCATTCTAATTCTACATTATCTTTTCCCTTCCCTCTAAGCACAAGATTCTAGTTCAAACCCTCATCCCCTCTAGCTAAACTCCTAATTGGCTTTCCCTACTTCAGCCTCTCTTTTCTCTAATATTTCCTCTGCACAGCTACTAAAATAATCATCCTAAGGAAAAAGTCTGACCATGTCACCCCCTCAATCAAATACATTCAGTCACTCCCTATTTCTTCTATGATAAAATTCAGATTCATCAACCTGGCACCTGAAACATTCCAAAATCTTGGAAAGCATTCCAAAAATGCTTTTCTAGACTTATTTGATGTAATCTCTTTTATACATGGGGTATTGTAACTAAACTGGCCTGCTAGTTAACCTCCAAATTTGACATTTTATCTCCTATGTCACTGTCTGCACACATATAGGGTCCTTCTTGCCTGGAATGTTCTCCCTTTTTACCTCCACTTATTAGCATCTCTAGATTCCTTCAAGGGATCATTTTAGGCTCTACCTTCTTAGTGAACTCTTTCCATCTAAATGTTAGTACTCACTCCCTCCTCAAATTATATTATACTTACATTTCTATGTATATGTATATTCCACAGTAGAATGTAAACTCCTTAAGGGGAAAGAACTGTTTAGTTTCTTTGTGGACTCTGGTATTTAGCTCAAAGTCATGCACAAAACAGGTGTTTAATAAATGTTTGGTGAATTGAATTGTTAAATTAAATGGTCTTTTCTGGATTCTCATTCTCGGGACCCTTCCTTTTGACACTGTGGCCACACCCCTCCTGCTATGTACTCTCTCATCCCTTAGCCTCTTTAACCTGGTTCTCTTCCTGCTTGGCTAACCTCATATTTGCTGGGTCATCATCCATTTCCCATCCTCTTCTCTTTCTACATTTTCTCACCTAGTGATCTCATCTGCTCCCTCTAGTTCAATTATCTCCTCTCAATTCTAAAAGTTATGTATCTAGACCTAATTTCTTTCCTTAATTCCAGTCCTACACCTCCAAATCCCAGATGAACCAGTCCATCTATGTTCTGCTGACACTTCAAATCCAAAATGTCTAGAACTAAACACATCTTTCCTACACCCACCTTTCTTCAAATTCCCCTATTTCTGATGATAGTAGTGTATATCTTGTTTAAAAGGATCAGAATAACATATTGTATATTATAAATGTAATGGCATGTTATTATACAATAAGAAACAACAAATGTAAGAATCTCAAGAGAGACTAGCAAAGGACATAGCTTTCTCCCACAACTAACACAAGAATGACCTAAGGGAAGTTACCAGAGTAATAAACAGGGAATCTAAGAAGAAACCACAGTGGGTAACTTTTCCAGTCCCAAGATCAAAAATTTAGCCTACAGAACCTTATAACTAGCTGATAAGAACTGGGTCCAACAACATTCTGCTAGAACCCCATTTAAAGACAAACCTGTGGTTGTGTTGCCTGGACTCAAATCACAGTCCAGAACCTACACAGCTTAGTCCTAAAAGGCAGTAATCAGACCATGCCCTAGATCAAACCACTTGAGACTTGCTAAAAGTTTGCAACTTCCTGTTCTAAGCCATCTCTGAAATCTTTGAGGAGCACACATTCAATACCCAGCAGCAGGGACCCTGGATAATACAGATCAGGATCATACAAAACCCCAACAGTCCCTCAAAAGTATGCAGACTGACCCTAAAACAAAGTCCCAATTTAGGAAGCAAGGCTCAAAGAAATAACAAACAAAAAGACAGATGATAAAGAAGTATTTTTGAGACAGGGATACTCAAGGCACAAACACAGAAAAAGAGAATAACTTACAAACAAAAACTCAGAGGAAAACACAGCTTGGCCACAAGATCAACTAGAATTCCTCTTACGGAATGAAGCAAAACATTTTTAAAGGGGTTAAAAGTGATACTATAAATTAAATGAGAGCTCTAGAATAAATAATTGGGAAAAAAAAGAGAGTAGTAGATGAAAGACTTGGAAGGAGAATTAACAGCTTAGTATAAAAACTGCAAAACCTTATCCTAGTAACACATTCCCTGAAAATTATAATGGATTAAACAGAAATTAATGACTCCACAAGACAAGAAGAAATATAAAAACAAACTTAACAAACTCTTCATTAGTCATTTCCTATCACCCAACTCCATACCAGTTGCATTTGCCCCATGAAGGTATCCTCCCATTCTTTAACCCCTTTTCCACCTACACACCTCTAGCTGATACATCAGGATTAGTCCCCACTGAAGCCAATGATCAGTGACTCTCAGTGACTCAATCAGTCAATGCTTGGTGAGTCTTTGCCAGGGAATTTCCATTTCTTGAGATGTCCCAACCATGCTGTTGTTCACTCTCCACTGCTGGTTTATCCTGTAGCCTGCCTCATCTTCCACACCAGCAGCCTGGTGTGGAATTTTTGATACTGTGAGGATGTGTAAACCACAAGCAAGGTAGGATTTTTTGGTCACTTTTCTTTCAGAGTTCAGTTTCCCAACCTCAGGATAAATTGTAAACATCTAAAGAATTAATCCCTGGTAATCCACAGATGTACCTCCTTAGGGGCAGAGGTGGGGCTTTCATGCCTCTGGGCACTGAGCTGATTAAGTGCTGAGGTGAGAGCTGTTTGAGCTACTAACCTGGGCTCAGTCAATCTGGCACTACGTAAATACATAGGCTATGCGTGAGGTCTCTCAGTGCTGAGCCAATCAGATGCCCAGTAAAACAGTATTTAAGCTGGAAGATTGCTATCCCCTTGGGGATCATTCACTGGAAGAATACTTCTCCCAGAACTCTTGATGTCCTGGAAGAAGACTCTGGGTAGATATTATTAAGGGGACCGCCTCCCCCAGCTATGAATGTGAACCCAGGAGAAGATAATGAAGGGAGAATGAAGAAGAAAACGAGTGTGATCGTGGAGCATTGAGAAGACTAGCGACGCTGGCGCAGTAGCGGCAGTAGAGGCTGGTTGAAGGAGCCTCTGGGTTGTGAAAGTGAATTGAGCTGAAGGGCAGAGACCTGCCCACAGGAAGGAGGCTTAGCTTAAACCCCTCTAAGAGCCATTATTAAGGAGCCTCCAGGTTTTAAAAGTAAATTGAGATGGTGGCAGTCAACCACGAGCTAAGACATGGAGCAGGAGGGGACTGCTTGTATATGAACCCAGGCAGAAATTAGAGCAGTCAGGCCACAGAGAAGGAGCCACAGGGCTCAGAAGTCAGCCCCAAGTCAAGAGGAAAACTGCAGCAAGGCAGGGGCAGGGAGAGTGCCAGGTGGGAGCCTGCAATAGCAGTATGAGGAGAAGGAGAAGGACACACCCCCAAGAAGACTTTACTTGGACATTTTGTTTGGATTGAGAGGATTGTAACCTACTGGGACCTGGGGAGGGGAGGGTATTTGTGTTTATTGCTACCCCTTAAGTATGTGTTGTACTAGGGAAGACCCTGGCCTGGGATCCCCTGATTGTATAAATGAGTATTTAGGGATATGCAATGATATATGCTGTGTGCCATGTTACTGAGTGTTATGCTATATACTGAATGCTATGTTTTGTTTAAGACTATATGGCCACTGTGTTAATAAGTTGTTATGTTGTTATAAGATCTAGTTCTGAATAAATAGAATGTTCATTATACCTTGAGATTAGACCCTTAAAATTATTCACAACAGCAGCCCCCAGGTGTGCTGCCTTGCTTGGTGTTACAGGATGATAATCTGCCTGAATTCATTCTTAAATAATTAGCATATTCCCACCTTGTCACGTTATCTACCTTCCAGTGATTCTGAATTCTCAGCTATCACTGCATGAACCTCATTCCCCATCCCTTACTACCAGCTGCCTTGTTCTCATTCCCCTTTAGTCATCTCCCCTCTCCCCAGTGTTCCACTCCATGTCTACTCAACTGTTCCAATGTGCTTTCCAGAGTGCCTGCCCCACAGGTAACAAACTAGCTTTCATCTTAAACCTCTCCTTTCTCACTCCTTTCATCTTGTACTCACTGAGACCTGGTTTCCTCCTAACGATAGTTTTCCTGGCCACCCTTTCCAGTGCTGGTTATACCTCCATTCATATACCACAACCACTATTCACTGCAATTTCCCCTCTTAAGGTAGGGGAATTAAGATACTCTTTGATCCCCATTGCCACTTCCAGCCTTTCCCTATACCACCATCACTCAATAACTCTTTTTAACTGAGTCTAACAGGGTTTTATCCCTTGCCTCATAAGTAGCCTACTGTCAGGTTAATACACTACAATAGTAGACAACAAAATCAATTCTTTTCCCCTCTATTTGTTCCTGGTTCATTTCCCTATTAATTCTGATTCTGGACTCTAAGACAATTAAAGGGTATTTGCTGATTCTTCTTCATAAATTAATAGAACCTCTCTCACTAAATACTTACAAGCTTTCATCCTAGTTTACTATCTAAACTAGGGGAAAAAACTTTTCCTATAAGAAATATTTCTTATTGAGAGAAATATTTCTTATCTCCCTCAATATCAACACGACACACCACACCCAGCCTGATAGGCTTAAATAAACATTAATGTTTCTGGTTATATAATTAATTAATAGTATATAACAAACAAAACAGACATATTTAAATATTTCAACTATGTATCAGTGAAAAAGATAATGTCTATGACAACTGTTAATTTTCCTTTAACTCTGGAAAAGCAGTCCTATCATTCAGCTCCCTCAAGACAGCAGTCAAAGGCTCTTAAGAATTCTCTTTAGGATAACTTCTTCACAGCATGAGTTCAACTCAGTCTTCTCAGGAAATGTCTCTTCAGTCTTTCTCAAAAATAAGTTTGCTCCATCAATCTATAATTCTCTTTGTACTTCATATCTCTCTAGCCATAACAGTTAATGACCTCCAGATAACAGTTAAACTATAACTTTCTTCAAGATTCCATTACCTTTTAAAGATAGTCTCTGTAGGGAGAATTTTTGATACTGATGTTAGTTACATTTCTCCCTACAGGAAAAATATTTTTCAGTTTCTAGAAAATCATTAGTATAACATCAAATCCACTTTGATATTATATATAATATATTACAATGCAAAGCTCTACTTGTGTTAAAAATATAGGCTATCCAAATGTCTTAGTGTAGTTTTAAGCTTTATATAACTTCAGAAGTATTTTAAGTTTTAAGAAGTTTTAAGCTTTATATAACTTCAGAAGTGTAAAGGCACAAGCTTATAAAAAAACATCATCTGAAAGACAAGTTATTTAAAATTTTAAAATATTGACATTCCTTATTAAAATTCAACATATCCACCATCTTGTGCTATACATCACTCTAGTCAGCTGCTGTTCGGTGACTGAAAGGATTGCATTTGTAATCCTAGCCTAATGATCATCCAAAGAAAGAGGTTTTGATACATAGATGACAGTTTTGACATGACCCCACTAAAAAAAGTCTAATGGAAACTGATCAGATGACAGAGGTGCCCAATCCACTAGTCTGAGAAAGTGTCATCCAGAAGCTCTCACACACACACAATGCATAATGACAGAGTACTCCATCTTACTAAAATTAAAGTTTATTATTTTTTTAAATCACGAAACTAAGTGTAACAATAATTACACTTTCAAATGGTTTTGCTAGGCTTGTAGCATTTATATTTCTGAAGTTATTAAAGCTTTGAAATGTACATATGTATATACATATATGTCATTTATTACATTCATACAAAATGTCACAACCCACAGTTTAAGAAGCGCTGAAGGGGTCAAGAGTGGAAAAAGTTTAAGAAGCCCTGCATCTAGATCAGGGGTTGGCAGACTGCTGCTCACCCTGAATCCCACAAGGCAGTGAGCTAAAATATTTTAAAATGTAAAAAACCATTCTCAGCTTTCAGGTCAAGTTTGCCTACACCTTCTCTGGAGCCCAAGTAAAAAGATGTATCTTGCAATATATTCCAATTGCTTTGTGTGTGATTTTCTCCCTAACAAGAGTGTAATAAGCATCTAAGGTCAGGAACCATTGTCATCTACTTCTACTTCTGTGTGCCTCATGACATATTCATACTTGGGGACAGATAGAGAGATCAAGGATCCAAAGTTAGAAGGGTCCTTTTCTATCATAGGATTATAGATTAAGATCTAGAAAGGATAGCAGAGATCATCTAGTCCAGAGGTGGGGAACTGCAGCCTCAAGCCACATGTGGCCCTCTAGGTCCTCAAGTGAATCCAAACTTCCAACTTGGATCCAGTGAAAGGGCTGCACTTGAGGACCTAGAGGGCCACATGTGGCCTCAAGACCTCAGATTTCCCACTCCTGACCTAGTCCATGTCCCTTATTTTATAGGCAAGGGAACTGAGACTCAGTCACACAGGTCATCAAGAGAAAGTTTAGGATTTGAACACAGATCCTTCAATCCCCTCATTTTATAGGTAAAGAACCAAGATCACACCAGGTGGTAAGAAGCAGAACCAGATCCTCCCACATCAAAGTTGGCTCTCTTTCTACTAGAACATACTGCTTTGAAAGGCTCAGTTGGGAATAGAAGGATTGGTGAAAAAGTCATGGGAAGGTAGTATAAGAAAGTTTTCTTTAACAGTCATTCATAGTACTCCTAATCTCCGGGCATATCTGGCAGCCAGGAAGAAATCTCCTAAACTTTATGATGTAGGAATACAATTGAGCTTATAAAATAGTTGACTTTTAAACAGTTGATTTCAATACTTCTACATCACTCTAGCACAAAAGGAGTTACTAAGCACCTAGTTTTCCTTTCTTGGCTATGGTAATTTTACTGGGTCACTAAGTCTCTGAGAAAGTAAACTTCCATCCAGGGCAGTTTAAACGGAGAACTTAAAATCTGGAAAGCCAAAACTGGCTAATGCCAATGCCTTAAAATGTTGGGTCTGAAAAGACAATAAAGAACACATACTTCAACCACCTCCTTTTTATAAATAGGGAAAGTAAAGCCCAGAGAAAGGAAGTGACCTGTCCAAAACCACAAGGCATATTGCGAGTGTATCCAGGACTGGAACCTAGGTCTCAGGACTCCTATCTAGTCTGCTGGTTCCATTCCACCTTGTTCTCTCTTCCAGCGTCCCATAAGCCTCATCTACACTGGGACAATCTCCCAAATCACTTTATCTCAACTCACTCATCATACTGGCCCATACTCATTATGACCTACGCCTTGACATGTTCATTATGACCTACACCTCCACTTTTCCCAAAATTCCTATATGGGAGAGAGAGTACTCAGAGAACAGCAAGCTGTGATTGGCTGCAGGAAGAAGGAAGGCAGCAAAACACTGCATTGTAGACATCTATAAGAGGCGTTTTCATTTCTTACACTGTCTCTGACCAGCAGGCCCAGTGCCAGCAAACCAAAGCCTTTGTCAACAGAGAGCCCTGGCTTTGTGTTTCTTGGATTGGAGAGACAGGGAAACAGAGAGAGAGACAAACAGAGACAAAGACAGAGACAGACAAAAAACAGAGAAACAGAAAGAGAAAAGAGAGCACACACATGCCTGAGCAAAGAGTAAGGCCTCTGGAAATTCTAACTGTCCTCCAGGGGAAAGAGGGTGAAAAGAACAGACTTCTGGACTGTAGAAGCTCGGGCAAATGTTCTGGTTTAAACAAACAAGAATAAATAAGATTGAGAAACAGCCACAGGGCAAAATGAAATTACACTATAATTAAGTAGAACTGCTTCCCAGATATTTGTGTGATGATAAATTTATGCACCCCGGTCGGTATGTTTTATGAACCTGGTTTAAAAAACATCAAGGCACACTAAGCTGCATCTCAACTTGAGTTACAAAGGACACTAAATGAAAGACAAGCACTGAGGCATGAAGAAGATTGATAGAAGCCACACAGGGCTCTGCCTATTAGCAAAATAAATCCAAGTTGGGCTGGATTGAAAGGAAGAACTCTGGGGACCAGGGTATGGAAGGGAAAGCTACCAAAATGCCCACTTCATTTCTATTGGCCAGCTCGAGGCAGATAGTGAGGTTAATGCAAGGGATGTGGTTCATCTGTCCCCCAAAGATTTGCCACTTTATATATGGAAGTGTACTAGGCTATGCTCTAGGGTATTTATGTGGGCATATGCCAGCATACACTCAGAGGGGGTGCCCAACTAGGGTATCTGCTTAGGCACAGACCAGAGCATGTGGGAAGGCAGCACTGCCAGGGTATTTGCATAGGCACAAACCAGCATATGCATCAGAAAGGAACACTGCTGGGTAGAGAGCAGGGCTTTACCTACATTAATCATTCTCTGGTAGTTTTGCTTTGGTTTACGAACCTGTGGCAAAGGCAGAAAGACCAATAGGCCCCCTGGCTGGGCTGTGTTTTCTCCTCCCAGCTGCTTCTGTCTCTCTCGGGCTCCTAGACACAAAACAGCTGAGCAGAAAAACAACTCGCCACCTGCTCCCTCTTCGCCCGCTCGTGATACCGCCCCAGTCCCCAAGTCCCACCCCTTCTTCAGCTTACTCTCTCCCTCTATTCCTCTCTCAAGCCAAATTTCCCTGGAGCAGCAGCAGCAGCAGCAGCTGAAACTCTCCTCCCTCCTGCAATGTTCCCTAGCTCTTCCACACTCCTCCCCCCATGGCCAATGCAGAATGTACTTACAGAGCTGTCTAGCCTCAGTCCTCCTTACAGGGTACCCTTCACACTAAATACTTGTGCTTCCTTCCCCAAAGAGAACTCTGGGGTCCCCAGAGTGGGACTTACACCATCAGCCTTCCCTATCTGCAGCCACAGAGTGTCCAGCAGCTTGACCCAAGGTTTCCTTCTCCAAGCATAGGAAAGCTGGAAGGGGTTAATATATAACAGTGCGGGAGATCAGCCATAGCCCAGCAGGGTTCCTGGCTTACAGAGCCAGTGCTAGACACAATCAAAGGAAAGAGAAGTAATCCCTGAAAGGAAAGAGGACGTGGAGTCCTAGAATGGAGGTCAAAGAGTCCAGGAGGCTAGAAGCTAGCTTGACCTGAAGTGCATCCTGGGAGTGATGGCTCTCCCTCCCTCTCTCCCTCTTTCTCCACACACTACTAATTAAGTTCTTTTTCAAAATATAGGTTGTCACAACAGACTTGAGGTTTGAGAGTCAGAAGCTCTCAATTGTTGCTATTTAATAGGTCCCTAATGCCAGGCGGTAGTAGGCCCCACAGAAGTAGCTAAAGCAGGGGTTCCCATTTTTTCAGGTCCTGTGCCCCCTGGCTTTTAGTAAATTTTCCCATATTGCTTATTCAATGTTAAAAGAAATAAATTTCGCAGTTCACTATGTTCATATACATAAGAACTACTATAAAAATTTTAATTTTAGTAGGATAAAATGAATATTTACCAAATATTCCTATACCCCCTGATAAGCTTCTCATATATACAAGTACCCCCAGGTTGGTAACCACTATTCTAAAATGCCTAGAACAGTGGTGTTCAAAGTTATTTACTTATTTATTTATAAGTGTTTATAGAATAGATACATGTGTTTTTATATTTATTTATTTGTCAAGTATGTATTAATACACTAATGATTACTTTATAAAACTTATGCAAAAATAGAAATTTCTTTTTTTTTTTTTGGAGGGAAGAAGCTAGGGCAGTTGGGGTTAAGTGACTTGCCCAAGGTCACACAGTTAGTGTGTGTGTGTGTGTGTGTGTGTGTGAAGTGTCTGAGCCTGGATTTGAACTCAGGTCCTGCTGACTCCAGGGCCAGTGCTCTATTCACTGTGCCACCTAGCCACCCCCAAAAATAGAAATTTCAAAAGAATGAGATAAAGCTGAAATAATATTTGATCCTAGAATGATTAGGGAGAGGAGACACTGGAATTTATTAAAGCATTGGAGTGACATGATCAGTTCTATAATTTAGGAAAACCATTTTGGCATCTGTATGGAAGGAGGACTTGAGAGAGAAAGAATTAATTCAGGAAAGCCAATTAGGAACTTATTGCAATAGTCCAGGTAATAAAGCTGATGAGACCTGAAAGTGGTAGCTGTGTGAGTAGAGGAGACAGGTGTAAATGATGGGAATGTAAGAGACAAATTATGGCAAATGACTGGATGTGTGGATTGAGGAGATTGAAGAGTTGGAGAGGACACCTAGGTTGTGAACTTGGGTGACTGGGAGGATAGTGGGACCCTCCACAGTAATTTAGAAATTGAGAAAAGGGGGGTTTAGGAGAAAAAAAGCACATAACGAGATCTGGGATCTGTGACTATTCATGGCTGCTTGCCTTGTGACTCACTGTGTCCTACCCAAAATGAGAAGAGAGGGAAGCAAGGTTGTTACTCATGGGACACTGCCCTGGCAAGAAAAACCTTCCCTCCAAGGAGCGCCTACTGAAAGCCATAATGTAATCTGGGGGCCAAGGAGTTGCTATGCTAGAGGAGTTGGAATTGTCCCAATGACACCTACTCTACATACCTAGGTAGCAATTAGGTTTTAACAACCAAAAAAATTTAATAGCATCATTAGCTTCTTTATGGCAAGTTCTGTATGTAATATAAAACTTGGTACTCTTATCACTCTTAAGAATATATACTACTATTTGTATAAAAGTAATAGCATAGTATAATGCAAGGGTTGGCAAACTCCAGCCCAAGGGCCAAATCTGGCCAGGTTCCTGTTTTTGTATGAACCATAAGCTGAGAATGTTTTGTCTTTTTCTTTTTTAACAGCATGAAAGCCATGGACAGGCAGCAGGCAACCCCTAGACACGACAGTGGAATGAATGCTGTACTTGGTGGCATCAGAAGATCTAGGATTGAGTTCTAAATCCTTCAGTTTACTTGGTTCAGTAACCCTAGGCAAGATAACTAGCCTTTTTTGAATAGCAATCTCCCCATGTGTAAAATGGGCATAATGATACTGATGCAATGAGGTGTGCATGCCCAGACCACCTAAGACAGCATCATCCATGTTGAAGTCTCTGGGGAGTTGCTCAGGAGTCTGGCTGGAGGCCTGGAGCATGCTTGGACATTCCATTTTTGCCTGTCATGATTTGGGAGCAGCTTCCTCCCACTGGCACAAAGCCAGAACTCTTAGTGTCTTTTAAATGGCTAGAGACAATCAGGGTCATAAGACCAATAACATAGAATATGAGACATTTTCTCTGATCCTCACAACCTCTCAAAACTCTCCAAAATAAGAATTATGCACAGGAAGTAAGGCTGTCTACTCCAGGCCAGGAGTCAGGAAGATCAGGATTCAAATACACCTTCAGATACTTACTAGATGTGTGACCCTGGGCAAGTCACTTAAACCTGTTCATTTCAGTATATTTGCCAAGAAAACCCCAAATAGAGCCACAAAGAGTCAGACACGACTGAAATGTCTGAACAACAACAGACAGGCTAAGATACTAAGAACCCAAACAATGTAATGAACTGATGAATTAATAGTAGAGAGGCAATCTTAATACCTAATGAGCTTACTCAGCACACCCATCCTCACCAGGTCCCACATTCTGGTAGGTCTGCACTTAGGAGGTTTGGGCTTTGGGATTTGCTCAACAGTTGCCCTGCTGCTGCCACAGTTTCTACCAGCACCCCACCCCTACCCCTGCCCTTTACCCTTCCATTCTATGGCAAGAGGCAATAGAGCTAAACTCTGCATCTATGCACCTTCTACCTTTCACAAGATATGGAGGTATAGGAAGCTGGAAGACTGCCTGGCCCTGAGGATGAATGCAGCAGAGTTGAGCCAGAGAGAGCTAAAGGGCAGAGGGAACTAGAGCCAGTTGCCATCATGAATGGGAGACTTCTCAAGGCCAGAAAGGGGACTAAAATCCAGCGAAGGCCAGATCTGACCCTCCAGAAGTCAGTTGAGGCAGAGACCGATGCCTATAAAAAATGAATTCCCCAACATGGGAAGAGACTCATATAGCTTTAAGGTCTAATCCTCAAGTATCCCTATTGAAAGAGGATGGAATCACAAAGTAAGCAATAGGGGAATTTAAATGGTACGGAGGAGACTGAAATCGCCAAAAATTTTCCAGAGAAAGAAAATTCAGTTAAAAACCTTGAGCACAAGCAGATCAATATATTTTGAGGATATTGAGAATAGAAGGGAAGATGGCCTTTGAGATATAAAAATGTGTCCAAATATCTCTGAATAAACATCGTGAAATAAAGGAAATAAATCAATAGCTGACGAGGCAAAGGATTCTAGGATTCCAAAGAGACCGTGGAAGCACAAGATGTTCCCAAATGGTTCAAGATAGAAAGAAGAATCATGGGAGAATAATTTCTAGCCTGCCAGCAGAAATAATTGCCATAATATGAAAAACTTGGATCCATGATGGTTAATATAGCCAAAGAAGTAAAATAGAGAACTGAGTGGGAACACAAATACATAAAAATGATGGACAATCTGAAAGAAGAAAGTTTCTCTGGAAAGCAGAAAGGAATTGGTAGAGGAAAAGGCCTCAAAAGAAAACGGGTTAAACTTCACAACACTGTGTCTATAGGTGAGTCAATGTTTTTTGTGGGACTAAACTAAAGGATGCATAAACTAAACTAAACTAAACTAAAGGAGCATAAAAGGGAAGAGGGGAGGAAGATAGCCGAGGATGAGTCTTATACTCTAATCAAGTTGATTGTAAATAATGAAGAGAAAATAACTCCTGCAGTCTCTCAGGAAGGACTGAGAGAACAGATGAGGTGGAAAGGGGATCATATTAAAAACAAAAATATCCAAAACTATTTGATTATATCAATAGGTACAGAAAAAGTCTTTGATGAAGTACAACACTCATTTTATAATTTAAAAAAAATATAAAATAGAGGCATAGAGGGACCTTTTTTTAACATCATAGAGAATATCTATCTAAAACCAAAAGCAAGTACCATATAGAATGGGGACATGCTAGAAACTTTCCTAATAAATACAGGATTAAAGGAAAGATGCCCATTTTCCCCACTATCATTTGATACAGTTCTAGAAATGTCAGCAATAGCCATAGGACAAAAGAATTAAAGGCTTAAAGATAGTCAAAGAAGAGATAAAATTATCTTTATTTGCTGAAACTATTTGCTGATGACATTAAGGTTTACTTAGAAAATCCTAGGGAAACAAAAAATATACTTATTGAGATAATGACTTCAGCAAAGTTCCAGTCTACAAAATAAACCCACAAAAATCAACATTTTCATATAATTATAATAAAATAATAATTATATATATATATAATTATAGAATCTAAGTCAATAATTTAAAGGGAAATGCCATTCAAAATAAATACAAATGCATAAAATAAGTATCATTCTACCAAAACACACAAAATACCTGTGTAGATTCAATTACAAAGTACTTTTTTTTTTGGAGGGAGGAAGGCAGGGCAATTGGGGTTAAGAGACTTGCCCAAGGTCACACGGCTAGTAAGTGTTAAGTGCCTGAGGCCGAATTTGAACTCAGGTCCTCCTGACTCCAGGGCTGGTGCTCTGTTCACTGCACTACTTAGCTGCCCCCACAAAGCACTTTTTACAAAAATAAAGAAATATTTAGTAGATGGAGGAATATTCAGTGCTCAAAGCTGTGCTATGCTATTATAATAAAAATGAGAAAACTACCAAAGTTAATTTACATTTTTATGCTATACCAATCAAATTATCAAAGAGATACTTTATAGAACTTGATAAAATAATAACAAAATTCATTTAGGAAACAATTCAAATTATCAAAAGAAATAAAGAAAAATATATGGATGCAACCTTAAACTATATTATAAATCAAGAGTCATCAAAACTTTTGTCTTGGTTAAAAAACAATGAACTAGATTACTGTAACAGATTAGAAAAGAGATTGTACACATAGGATAATCAGAAACAATGGAACTCACTGATCCAAGGTTCAATAAACAAGAAAACAGAAATTATTTAGGAAAGAACTCTCTATGTGATACAAACTTCTGGGAAACTGAAACACAGTTTGGCAGAAATTAGACAGCCTTAGAACAACACCTTATGCCACATTCCATAATAGATTCCAAATGAATATGTAATTTTAACATTTAAAAATGTATGTAAAAGAAAAGACAAATAGATCATGCATTTTTTCACAGGTGTGGGTAGGAGATATAGACTTTTTTCTCAGAGGGGGGAAGGCAAGGCAATTGGGATTAAGTGATTTACCCAAGGTCACACAGCTAGTAAGTGTTGAGTGTCTGAGGCCACATTTGAACTCAGATCCTCCTGACTCTCCAAGGCTGGTACTCTATTCACTGCACCACCTAGCTCCCACCTAGCTGCCCCCTAGGAGACATAGTTTTAACCAAATAAAGGATAGAAAGAATTATAAAAGATAAAATGGGTAACTTTGATTACATGAAACTGAAAAGCTTCTGCACAAAGTTAATGCACCTAGGATATGGTGGGGAAAGGTTGAATAAGAAAATGCTTTTGTATTAAATTTCTCAGATAAAGTTTGGTATCTAAGATATATAGACAACTAAGAGGGAGATAAAGAGAAAGAAACAGAAATAGAGACAGAGAACAAAAACCATTACCTAATAGTTCCCCAAAGAACTGCAAATGCAAATCAAAACAACCCTAAGGTTTCACCTTACATCTAGAAAATTGGCAAAGATAACAAAAGATGATATAAATCAATATTGAAAGGGTTGTGGTAAGATAGGCACACTGGTGCATTGTTGATGGAATTGTGAATTGGTATGACCATTTTGGAAAACTATTTGGAATTATGTAAATAAAGTGATTAAAATGTCCATACCCTTTTACCCAGAGATTCTACTGTTAGACATGTACTATTATAATTATATTATAATTGTATATTATATTATAATAATATAAGCATTATATATTACATTATGTATTATAGTATAATATAATATTATAATATACTTTTAGGTAGGTTACTGACAAAAAGAAAGGCCCTGTATACACCAGGATACTTATTTTAAAAACTTTTATGGGGGTGGCTAGGTGGCACAGTGAATAGAGCACCAGCCCTGGAGTCAGGAAGACCTGAGTTCAAATCCAGCCTCAGACACTTAAACACAAAACTAGTCATGTGACCTTGGGCAAGTCACTTAACCCCAATTGCCCTGCCTTCCTCCCTCCAAAAAAAAAAACACTTTTATGTGGAAAATAACTAGAAATAAAATAGATGTTCATCAACTGGGGGATAGCTAATCAAATTGTCATAAATGCATGTAATGGAATATTAGTGTATAGTAAGAAACAATGTGTTGAATACAGAGAAGTATGAAAAGACTTACATGGAAGGAAGGAACAAAGGGAGGGAGGGAGGAAGGAAGGAAGGAAAGGAGGGAGAAAAAGGAAAGAAAGGAAAATGGAAAGGAGGGAGGAAGGGAGGGAAAAGGGAAGAAAGGAAGGTTAAAAAAGGAAGGAAATGAAGGAGGGAGAGAGGAAGGAAGGGAGGAAGCAAGCACTGATTAAGTAGCTACTGTGTGCTAGCCATTGTGCTAAGTACTTTATAAATTTTTCTCATTTGATCTTCACAGCAATCCTGGGACATAGGTGCTATTATTATCCCCATTTTACAGTTAAGGAAACTGAGGTGATATAGTAGTTAAGTAATTTGCCCAGGGTCACATGGCTTTTTGATGTCTGAGGTCAAATTTGAACTTCGGTCTTCCTGAATTCAGGCTGAGCATTCTATCCACTCAGCATTAACTGATGCAGAGTAAAGTAATGAGAACCAAGAAAACAACCAAGACACGGTGACAACAATGTAATTCAAATTTATGTTGGATTATCTTGTCTTTATTATTACTGCATTTTAAAAAAATATATCAATGCCTGTGATGACATTGTTTCCTTTACCATATTAAGCAAATGGTTATGTTTAAAATGTAAGTGTCGCTGTTATTTGTGGCTGGTTTGTGTAAATAGAAACATCTTTGGGCGCTCAAGAGTTAAAGTGATGAGTAAAGAAAGCATATATTCCTCCACAACAGAATTACTCCTAGAACCCTGAAAGAGTTTAAGTGTAATGCCTTAGTGGTGGTCCTCTTCAGGAACCTAAGCCTATGAATGTGAGGGTGAGTGAGTCAACCTAGAAAGAAGGTAAGTGGCTATATGCATGTATGAGAGGTGTAAGACACTGCAGTGTGAAGTGACCATCCACACACCTGACTATCATATATATAGATGGACAGAGCATGAATAAGCAAGATGTGATAGGATCAATCCAACAGAGTTCCTTCCTTACCCTGTCCCACAACAGGGCTTTCCCTAAAAGGTGACAAAGAACCTGAGTGGTGCCTGCCTCTTTTAACAAAGCTTCTTAGTCACCCACAGGAATAAAAATTAAGTCAGGACCCCCTCGAACTTGATAGGAGTCTGGAGACCACTTAAGTTGCCACACTCTGTTCTGCTGGCCAGACATATTTCTATGTGGGGATGAGTACATCGTGTATAGTTATACACTAACAAAACTGAGGATACAAAAGAAGTAGAGGAATACCTTGAAAAAAATAAAATATCTAAACCAGGGGTGGGGAACCTGCGGTCTCAAGATCACACGTGGTCTTCTAGGTCCTTGGGTGTGGCCTTTTGACTGAGTCCAAGTTTTACAGAACAAACCCTTTTATTAACAGGATTTGCTCTGTGGAGTTTGGATTCAGTCAAAGGGCCACACTTGAGGACCTAGGGGGCCATATGTGGCCTCCAGGTCACAAGTTCCCCACCCCTGAAAGCTATCAGAAGACTAGATAGAGATCTTAAATACCTAGATCTTAGAAAAGGAAATAGAGCTAACTGTAAAGATGCTAGCAAAGAAAAAACTCCTGAACCGGTTAATATTTACAGGAGAATTCTATCAAAACTTTAAAAACCAGAATAAAGTACCTATATTTCAAAAATTATTCTCAAAAATTGAGAAAGAGCCCTACCAGAATCCTTTTATGAAACAAATGTAATCCTAATTCCTAAACCAGGAAAAGACAAAACACAGAAAACTATAAGCCAATATCATTATTATATAATTATATATAATATATGTGATATATAATATATTATATATCATATATATTATATAAATCAAAAAATTTAAACAAAATCCTATCAAATAGATTACATTAATTTATCCAAGAAATCATTTATTATGGTCAGGTGGGATCTATACCAGAGATGCAAGGATGGTTCAGCACTAGTAAAAATAAAAAATCAATATAATTATATTTAAAAAAAAAAAAACCAAAGTGACTGAAACCATATAAGCATCTCAATAGAAGTAAAAAGAGTGGGGCAGCTAGGTGGCACAGTGAATTGAGCACCAGCCCTAGAGTCAGCAGGACCTGAGTTCAAATTAAGCCTCAGATACTTGACACTCTTACCAGCTACCTGACCTTTGGCAAGGTACTTAACCCCAATTGCCTTGCCTTCCCCCCTCCAAAAAAGAAGTAGAAAAAGCTTTTGACAAAGTAAGACACTTTTAATGCTAAATACCCTACAGACATAGAAGGGCCTATTTTTAACATCATAAAAAGCATCTATCTAAAATCAAAATCAAGCATCATATGCAATGGGGATACATTAGAACATTTTCCAGTAAATTCAAGAGTGAAGTAAGGCTACCCACTCTTCCCACTATTATTTTATGTAGTTCTAGAAATGCTAGCAACAGAAATAAGACAAGAGAAAGGAGCTAAAGGAATAAAGATAAGTAAGGAGATAAAATTATCTCTGTTTGCTGAGGATATAACAGTTTATAAGGAAAACACCAAGGAATCAGAAAAGATACTGATACAATAGCTTCAACAAAGTTGCAGCCTACTAAATGAATCCTCAAAAACTGACAGCATTTTTATCTGATAATAACAAAACACAAGAAGCAATAATAGAAAGGAAAATCACATTCCAAAAAACTATAAAATAGATAAAATATCTGGGGATCAATCTACCAAATCATAGAAAAGACTTCTATCATTTCTATTACAATGTGTTCCTTAAAGAATCAAAAAACACTTTAAACAGTTTGGAGGAGTATTCAGTGTTCATGGCTGGGTTATGCCAATGTAATAAAAATGACAATACCACCAAAATTAATGTATACTTTTAATGCTATACCAATCAAATTACCAAAAGGACACCTTACAGAGCTTGATACCATAATAATAACAAATTTAATTTGGAAAAACAAAAGATCTAGACAAGGGTACGAAACCTGGGACCTTAAGGCCATAAGCTCCCTATCCCTGATCTAGATTATCAAGGAAAATGATGAAAAGAATGATGAAGAGGGAATAGCACTTCCAGTTCTCAAATTATATCAAAAAAGTAACATTCATCAAAACCATCCATTATTGGTTAAAGAATAGAGAGACCTGGGGGTGGCTAGGTGGCACAGTGAATAGAGCACCAGCCCTGGAGTCAAGAGGACTTGGGTTTGGATCTGGCTTCAGACACTTAACACAAAAACTAGCCATGTGACCTTGGGCAAGTCACTTAACCCCAATTGCCCTCCAAAAAGCAAAAAAAAAAGAATAGAGAGACCTGTCAATGGAATGGACTAGACAAAGGGAGATTCAGAAACAATTAAACTCAATAACCCAGTGTGTGATAAAGTGGAAAACATAAGTTACTTAGGGAAAGATTTCCTATTTGACAAAAACTTCTGGGAAAACTGGAAAGCAGTCTGGTAGAAATTAGGCTAAGCCCAATTACCTTGTACCACACTCCACATACATTCTAAATGGATATATGGCCTTAATATTTAAAAAAAATCATACTATTAAAAATTAAAAGAGAAACACATCATGTACCTCTCATGGCTATGGATTAAGAGATGTGATTAAGAGCATATACAATTTTTCATACCAATAGGCCCCCATCTCTTCATTTTTCTCATCTCTGAGCCCAAGCATGATGATTCTAATTCTAATTATTATAATTAGCCGCAGAAAAGAACTACTGTTTTACTTCTGAATCTGTTCTGTTTACTGTTCTGAATATCACCAACAAGAAAGAACTAGTTTCTGAGGTAGAAATGAAGGAAAACATCAGAGCAAAACTGTATATGCAAAAACAGTTAGAGCAGTTCATTCATGTTAGCCAAAAATTGGAAACTAGCAGAGTGCCTCCTATTGGGGAATAATTAAATAAACTCTGGCATAAGGAATGGAATAGAATATTGTTGTGCCATAATAAATGATCAAATGGATAATTTCAAAGGAAACTGAGCAGAACTAGGAGAACAATTTATACAATGACAGTGAATCAGAGAAAAACAACTTTGAAAGAATCTTGAACTCTGATACACTAAATGATGCACCAAGAGTCCAAAAGAATGAAGATGAAACGTGCCACTTATACAATGGTGATAACACACAGAAATGCAGAAAGTGACACACATTTCCCAACATGGCTAATGTGGGAATGTGTTTTTCTGTTCGATGTAGCTATTAATTGAAGGCTTTATTTTTTTTTTAATTTGTTCAATTTTCTTTCAAGGAAAGACAGATTAATTCTTCAAATACTTGGGAATTTTTTTTTTTTGCAGGGAGGCAGGCAGGGCAATTGGGGTTAAGTGACTTGCCCAAGGTCACACAGCTATAAGTGTTAAGTGTCTAAAGCTGGATTTGAACTCAGATCCTCCTGACTCCAGGACCAGTGTTCTTTTCACTGCACCACCTAGCTACCCCTTGGAAATAAAAAATTTTAATGTTTTAAAGATGAAGCTTATTCGACCACATTGTTTTCACTAAAAAGAAAAAGCTATTTGTAGGTAGGCATTGATTTTTCTTTGTATCTTCAGCACTTAGCACAGCACATAGCACCTAGTAAACACTTCATAAATGCTTATTGATTACTTGATTAATAATATTTCAGTGAGCACAAAAAAGGTACTATTAATAAATAAGTAAAATTTTAGACATTCAGTTGCAGTGGATGAAGCACTGGGTCTGGAGTTGGGTAGATCTAAGCTCAAATCTGGCCACACTTACTAGCTGTGTGATCCTGAGCAAGTCATATAACCTCTATTTGCCTCATTTTCCTCACCTGTAAAATGGGAATGATAATGGTGCTTATTTCCCAGGGTCTTTGTGAGGCTCAAATGAGATAATAATTATAAAGAACCTTAGTACAGTGCCTGGCATATAGTAAACTCTATGTAAATATTAGCTATTATTATTAAAATAGTACTTACCTCACTTTATGCTTTTATAATTTCTTTGATCCTGGAGTCAGGAGGACTTGAGTTCAAATTTGGCCTCAGATGCTTAACACAAAAACTAGCCGTGTGACCTTGGGCAAGTCACTTAACCCCAATTGCCCTACCTTCCTCCCTCCAAAAAGCAAAAAAACAAAACAAAACAAAATTTCTTTGATCCTCTAAAGTATTTAAATATGTCCCCTTATAGATTTGCATATAGATGCAATCTATCAACAAATATTGATTAACTGCCTCTTGTATGCCAAATATTGTGCTGGGCACTAGAGATACAAAGACAAAAATGTATTTAAATTAGTCCCTGTTATTATGAGCTTGCTCAAGAAATTCCTCTGGTCTACAGTCAACTGATCAGAATAGTCCTAAGCAGCAGAAGACAACTGTACATCAGGAAAAAGTTTGAAGCCTGAGCATCCTCCCAGTTAAAGAGAGAATGATGCCTACAGGATGGCATATGTGCCAATAGCCTCCCTCTACATCTAGCCAGAACAGAATTTTCTGATCATCCATGGAACTTATTAAATATACCCTACATTTTGGCCCTTGATAATTTTTAATTGGGCACTTTGTTATTTTTGCCCAGACCTTTCATAAGTATAGGGAATTCCTTGGTATGGAAACTCCCTCCACCACCAAGTCAGTAGCTTAAGGTCTTAAAGAGTTGCCTGGGGCTATGAGGGATTGAGCAAGCTGCCCAAGGTCACAAAAGCTCAGGTGTCAGAAAAAGGCCTCAAATCCAGGTCCTTCACATTTTTAACCATTCATCTGAGCCGCCCTCCACCCCCACCCCTGCACTGCTTTATCCTCCACGAAAAAATGTTTCATGCGTGTAATCCTTGTTCTCCCAACCCACCTGCAACCTTCCTGAAAGTGGGGAGTGAGGGGCAGTTCCTTGTGTACCTACCAGGTCTCAATAACAACAACAGTCCCTAGCACCTTTTCCAGTGACAAAGCTTGCTCCACAAGTATGTGGTAACCTAAATTGGCAAATTTACTATTACTACTACCAACTTGAAAAAAAAACCTATTGAGTAAAAATGAGTCTGAATTTACTGTTGAAAACTATCCCTTTCAAGACATCCTGGTCAATTATTTCTCTCTAACCATATAGAATGACTGCTTTATTCATTTAATAGTTTTGTTGCTGATGAATTATGCTTGCCTTTCAAACAAAATGTTTCACCCTCATTCACAATGGCCCTGTCATGGGGGAGGGGAGGATTGCAAGGCAGGATGGGGAATCTTTTCACTTGGGGGTGGAGGGGAGCACTGATGCAGTGGAAGAAGGTGGGCTTGAAGTAGGCAAATGCCTTAGTAGAACCAAGTCACCTCAAAGTTGAATTTGCTCTCCCCCAGTAGGCAGCGGATTCTCTTGGCTCTCACAAGGCAAATAAATAACTATGGAGACAACTAAGAGTACTCACGGTTCAAGCTGTGCTCAGCTCTTTTGTGCTGACCACGGAATTTAGACACTCTTTAACCCTTTTTCTCTCTTTCTTTCTTCCTCTTTCTCCCTCCCTCTGTGAAAGGACTCCCTAGTCGAGAGTCTCAGGTTTCAGATTCTGTGTCCCCAGGAATTATGAGTTCTTTTTTTTTTTTTAACTCAGATTACACTTTCCAAGGAACTCCCAGCCCCACCCATCTGGTACAGGAGTGAGAGGACCAAGTGACAGGGGGCTTCTGGACTAGACCACTGAGCAGCTGTTTGCCAGAGGGCCAAACAGAGGCCAGAGGAGGTATTTTATTGCCAGATCTCCCCTTCCTTTTGGTACAATCCTTCCCAGTCTAGGGGGCTGGCTGCTGGCTGCTGGCTCTGCAGGGACCAGAAATTCTGAGTGTGACAGCCTGGCTGTCTTTTCAGAGAAGCCAGTTAGACATGGCTTCGGGGCCACAGATTCTCAAACTTTGCATTCTGAGTTTTCCGACCCACCGAGAACAAGAGAGGGAAAAAAGGGGAAAGAAGGTTGGTTTGATTGTTTTTAATTTTTTTTTTAAATACAATTCTCTTCTCTTTTGGAGAAGCAGGAGGCAAAGAGAATGGAGAGAGGGAGAAAGGGGATGATTTGAAATATAGAAGAAATAGATAAAACTCAGGAGCCCTCCCTATCACCTCTACTAGCCAGGGAGCTAAGACAGTAAGCATATAACATGAAAATGGAGCCTAGTTGGAAAAGTGGAAAAAAATCCAAAAACTACTAATTACAGAGTTAGGTAAGAGTTGAGCAGTATCAACAGTACAACCAAGAAACACTGAGCCCCTGTTGTATGTAAGATATGTGCAGGACCCAACTCTGATTTAGAGTTTCATCCAAGGGAAATTTTTTTTCTGGAATATAGACTGGCAATATTCACGCAGGGCATCTCAAATATAGTGATGCAATAGTCAAGAGTCTTGAATTTGAAGTCAGGATCTGAGTTCAAATCCTTTCTCTGCCACTATTACTACCTATAACATTGGACAAGTAATTTTATACCTCTGGGCCTCAGTTTCTTCATCTGTAAGATAAGATGATTGAAACTAGATCAGAATTGGGGAACCTGTGGCCTCAAGGGCACATGTGGCCCTCTAGGTCCTCAAGTGCAGCCCTTTGACTGAATCCAAACTTCACAGAATAAATCCCCTTTATAAAAGGATTTGTTCCCGACTCAGTCAAAAGAATGAACCCAAGAAATTAGAGGGTCACATGTGGCCTCGAGGCTGCAGGTTCCATACCTCTAAACTAGATCAATTCTAAGGTCTCTTCCCACTCTAAATCCTATGACTGAATCTGTGGGGAAGGAGGGACATGACTTTCCATCAATTCCCTCCATCAGTCTCCTGCCTGAGCCTGAGGGAAGGAGGGGGAAATTCCCTTTGCCCCTTCCAATTTCCCAACTGCACAACTGTTGCCTAACACCCTGAGATGTCTCTATGCAGAGGTTCAACCTCTATGGATATTGATAACCTAACTGAATGGCTCAATAATTAATAAGCTCTCACCCCATCCTACCCTCCCCATCCCAGTGATTCTGAAACACTGGCTGTCATCTTCACTCCACCTCCACACCCCCAACCTCTTACTGTAAAGCTACCCAATGGGCTCTCCCACCATGCTCTTAGGCATATCTGCTCCGTAGGTAGCATTCTTGGTTTCACAAAAATTTTTCCTTTATGCTCTGCCATCTTCTTGCACTCACTGACACCTGGCTTCCTCCACATGGATGACAGCTTCTCTGGCAACCTTTTCCAGCACTGGTTGCATTTTCATTCAGTTGCTCCTCTCCCATTACCCACTCACTGATGAAATACTACCTGTTTCCCACTGCAACTTCCATTCTCCACCTCTATCTCCATTACTCTTTGGAGATTCACTCATGGTAGCAAAGAAGTGGAAATTAGAGGAAGGCCCATCATTTGGGAAATGGTTAAACAACTTGTGGTATGTATTTGTGATGGAATACTACTCTTCTGAAAGAAGGGGAATGGTTTCAGAAAAATCTGGAATGAATTGATGCAAAGAGAAGTAAGCAGAACCAGAACACTGTACACAGAAACATCAATATTGTAATGATATTCAACTGTGAAAGACTTAGCTACTTTGATTCAATTTTAGATGTTTAATAGGCAGTTGGGAAGATGAGACCAGACATCATCTAAGACCATTTCAAAGGAAAAATACTATCCACCCTCAGAGAGAGAACTGATGAACTCTGAAGGTAAATTGAAGCATATTTTTTCACTTTATTTTTCTTGGAGTTTTTTGTGTTTTTTCTTTTGCAACATGGCTAGTATGGAAATATGTTTTACATGACTTCACATGTATAATCAATATTCTATTGCTTGCCTTCTCAGGGGAAAGAGGAAGGGCAGAAAGGAAAGAGAGAATTTGGAACTCAACATTTTAAAAATTAATGTTAAGAAATTTTAATGTAATTGAGAAATATTCAAACAAATAAAAATATATTTTTAAAAATATGGAAGGAGATTTACTCAATCCACATTTACCATACAACTAAGATTAAGGTAGCTATTATCTACTGACCTCTAGTCCAGTCTTCTTTGCTCAACGAGTCTTTCTCTCTTCCCCAAATCCTGTCCTCATGGTAGGGGGACTTTACCACCCCATTTCAGCTACACACAGAGATGGTTATACTTTTTGATCTTGCTGTCCCTCACAAATGTTCCACTGCCATGTTTATGAACTCTGAAATTTCATTATCTGATCACTGTCTATTGTCATATCTGTAAAGCAGAGGGACCCTGTTCTTCACCCTCACTGTGGCCTCTAATTCTCCGAGCCCTCAGTTGTTTTCCAGGCCATCTCCCCTGCAATGGTTACCCTCCCCATTCCCCATCTTGACTCACTAGTGAGGCAGTTCAGCCCTATTCTATCCTCTTCTCCCTGGTACCTGGTCTCCTTATCTTTTTGAAAATCTTGCCCTGCCAAACCTTAGCTTTGGATTACTCCTACTATCTACTGCATTCACTCCTATTCACCAGATGCTGAATGCAGTTGGAAAGAATAATAAAACAGGATTGACTGTGTCTACTACAAATATATAACCTCATTATTTATATCTCCCTAATCAATTCACTAATCCACCTACCAAATTTTCCAAATCTTTTCATCCCACCTCAAATCTCACCTGGATTCCTCTCCCCCATCTTCTTTGCTAAGAAACTTGTTTTTATATTTTCCTGAAATGAGATCATTCACTAAGAGCTCCCTCTTTTCTCCTCCTCCTCATCTCTTATCACTCAAATGCCTTCTTCCAACACTATGTCCTCCTTCACCCCTCTCACCTGAAGAGATTGTCCTCCTTGCATGTCATACCATTGCATCCTCTCTTCTCTAACAGACCATCCCCTCTATCATTCCCTACTCTTTCACTAATCTTTTGTTCTTCTATGTCTTCTTGTTACCACCTGCTGCCTAGAAATGGGCCAATGTCTTCCTCATCCTCAAAAACCTTGCTTGGTCCTCATATCTCTACCTCCCTTTGTGATTAAACTCCTAGAAAAAGCTCTCAATAAGTATGTCCACTCCCTCTCCTTTGAATCTTTTCTGAACTCTCTTCTGTCTGGCTTCTGATCTCATCATTCAGCTGAAACTGTTTTTTCCAAGTTACCAATGGTCTCTTAGTTACCCAATCTAAAGGTCTTTTCTCGGTCCACATACTTCCTGACTTCTCTGTGGTCTTTGACACTGTCACTCACTCTCTAGGGTTTTGTGACACTGCTCGCTCCTGGTGCTCCTCCTACCAGACTAATTCTCACTAGCCTTTTTAGGATCCTCACCTATGTCATACCTTCCAAACATGGGAGTGCCCAAGGATCTGTCCTGAGCCCTCTTCTCTTTTCTTTCTACACTATTTCACTTGGTTATCTTATCACCTTCCATGGATTCAATTATCATCTCTATAAAGATTATTCTCAGTTCTACCTATCCAGCCCTAACTTCTACCCTGATCTCTGGTCTCTCATTCCCAACTGCCTGTTGAACATCTGGGATTGTGTATCTCATAGACATCTTAAACTCAACATGTCCAAAACTAAACTAATTATCTTCTTCCCCCAATTTCTCCCTTCTCCCTAACTGTCCAATTACTGTTGAGTACATCACCATCTTCCCAGTTACCCTGGCTTGCAGCCTAGATGCCATCCTCAACTTCTCACTCCCCCCCCATATCCAGTCATTGGCAAATCCTATTGATTTCTATCTTCAAAACATCTTTTGTATAAGCCTCCTTCTTTCCTCTGTCTGTTTTCAATAGCCTGATCATTGTTCTCTTCTCACTCCAAAGCACCTCCATTAAGTTGTCAAATTGTTTTTCCCAAAGCACAAGTCTGACCATGTCACTCTTCCTGTTCAACAGGGTAGTGCTCCCTATAATCTCCAGGATCAAATATAAAATCTTCCACTTGGCATTCAAAGTCCTTCATAACCTGGCCCCCTCCTACTTTTCCAGTCTTCTTACATCTCTCTCAACATCCTCTATACTTCCCTTCACCCTGGCCTCCTTGCCGTTCCTCTCAGAAGACACTCCTTCTTGACTCCACACTGACTGAACAGTGCTGGGAATTTCCATTTCCATGCTGGGAATTTTTCCTCATCTCCATCTCTGCCCTTCCAGGTTTTCTTCAAATTTCAGTTAAAATCTGGCCCTCTAAAGAAGGCTTTTTCAGTCCCCCATTGAGGGTGTTGCTTTCTCTCTGTTGATTATGTCCAATGTATTCTGAGCACATCTTATCTGAAAAGAGTTGCTTGCATATTGTCTTCCCCTAGACTGTAAGCTTCTTGAGAGCAGGTACTGTCTTTCACCTTTCTTTGACCAGGCACCTAATAAATCTTTATTGACTATGAGCCCATGTCCTGGTTTTGACTCCTAAGTCAAACACTTGTCACTTAACCTCTCTGTGTCTCAGTTTCTCTATCTCTAAAATGAGGATAATAATAGCACTTACTTCACAGGGTTGTTGAGAGGATCAAATTTGATCCAACCTTTCATCCAATCCAAACCCAAGTCTAGCCTCTTCCTTGTGAGCCTCAGCAGCTTTTGAGGTCATACCCTCAGGTAGCTATAGAATTAGAACTAGAACCCAGAAATCCTTGTCACCAATCCAGTACTCCTTTCACTATTGCCTCCCCAACCTTCAGTAGTAAACATAACTAGATCAGAGACTATGGATATAAATATAAAAGATTATATGTGTGTGTGTGATTTTTATGGATAACTTTTGAGTTGCTAGACTAAGAGTGAGGCCTCATATTTTAGAAAATTTGTCTAAAATTGCTGAGCTCCTCTGAAAATGCTGACTCTGGCATCTAGAGCTAAATGACATGTCTGAAAAGGTGCTGTACCTGAGAAGGAGAAATGTCTTCTGTTGGAGCCCCAGCTTTGGGCTAGATGAGCTGTTCTTCCCACAAACCTTCCTTCTGGAGCATGTAATATTTTGCATAATATATTTTTAGCACCTTTGGAAGAGGAGGATTGGGAAGAATCAGATTTCCTGATTCTGGGATCTAGCAAGTGTCAGGAGTCCATGCTGTACACAGTCCTATCATTCAAATGAAACTTAAAACCTAGAGATTGGGAATTTCACATGCTCACCAAGGACATCACAGGCCCATAAATTGAGGACATTTGCCCCAGTTTCTGGGCTAGTATCCAGTTCAGCCGATTACATTCCCAAAGCTGTACCAACCCACCTGTCATCTATCAGGGTACTCGAGCCAACCTGCCCTTTAAAATATAGTGTTCTTGATAGGTTCCTTTAGTGCCCTAGAATCAGCTGCTTTCAGGAAGCAGTATCAGCTACCTAGGTTTATGAGAAATAACTTTTCTTTAATAAGGTCACCAGTAGTATATTGCATCACTACTATCCCCACCAGCAAACCTCCACCCCCACCCCAACACACACACACATATTGTCCTAGTCTTAGAGTCACCTGATTCTTTTATCCCTTCCTACTTAGCTACTCATTAGCCAGCTTAATTAGGATAGCAGAGGCTCTAACTTGTGACAAACCTTTGGAAAAGACTGCAGAGAATTCTCAACAGTTCTGATTCCTGGAGCTTGGGCTTGGAAGTGGGGAAAAGACCAAAGGAAAGATGAGAGAATGGGAGGAACTGACTCCTTCGGCTTTCAACTTCTGAAAAGGAAGCAAAGGCGAGCATATTTGTTCTACGGGCCCTAACATAAGCTAAGAGTTTCTTTTTCTAACATTAAGAATCAGCTACTGCACCCAAGAGGTTGGGTGTTCCCACTCAGGTCCTTCTCCACTAAGGAAGCACCTTGCCTAGTCTGGGTTTAGTTGTGGAGAGCTCTAATGAAATGGGGGGTTGACTCACTTTTCTCACACCCTTTGGCTTATTTAAACCCTTCTCTGTCATCTCAGGGAACAAGTAATTTAAAGCTTAGCTTTGTTTCATGTCTAGGTCTCAACAAAGGGGATAAAAGAAAGGTACTCGGTGTACAATATGAATCAAGTATGGGACAGGTATTTTATTCTGACACAAAATATATACTAAATATAAAAGGCAGGGGTGTCTAGGTGGCGCAGTGAATAGAGCACTGGCCCTGGAGTCAGGAGGACCTGAATTCAAATCCAGCCTCAGACACTTAACACAAAAACTAGCCTTGAGACCTTGGGCAAGTCACTTAACTCCAATTTCCCTAAAAAAAAAAAGACTGAAACTAAATATAAAAGGCTCATGGCATTGACAAAATTACTTAAAACGGGCTTCAGTATTTTCATTTATAACTACTGTTGCCTGCTAGAAGGTTGGTATAAACTGAATCAGAACATAAACAATTTGTAAGACTGCTGATTAAGCATTTTACATTTCACCTTAGCTCTATACTGTCTACCTCAAAGATTGGATCTTCTAATAAACTAGACTAGGTCTCTTCCTCTGTTGGTGGTCATCTCCTATTAAGAAACTCCCATGTTGCCAGTCAACTTCATCTAATGGACTCACAACTTCTAGACCTGTCAAATTCACAAGGTCACTTCCACCCTGGACGTAGACATCTTGAGGCTAATGCTTTGCCACCTATTTAGGAACTAGCATTAAATGGAAACAGCAGCCAGGAACCCAGGCATGAGTTTCCCTAGTGGAACCTTCCTACTTCAGGTGCCAAATGAAAATAATTGCCATAATACAAGAGTGGAGGGCGAGCACCCCAACCCCCAATCATCGTTACAAGTCTGAGTTACATGATGCCACCCAGGAGGGTGGAAGGAAGAGAAAGCCAGCTGGAAGCTGTCTTTCTTTTAACTGGAATAGCACCCCACCCCCATGCTGCTATTACAGGGTAGTATAGGATCAAGGGATCACTTACCCCGTGTTTCCCCGATAATAAGCCCTCCCCCAAAAATAAGCCCTATTGAGATTGCTACTGTAGTGAAGGTGATCCCCTGCTCTACATGCTACATTACGGTAACCTCTGTATGCACCGTCCCCCCCCCCCCGGGTGAAACGCACGCTGCGCTCCGAGCTGCATCCAATCAGAGCTGCAGCAGTGAGCACGTCATCCTGTTCTTTATTGAATTCATTATTGAATAAAGGTACATTTTTTTGTTCACATTTACCTGTTTATTAAAATTGCTGTCAATGTTCATTAAAATAAGCCCTCCCTGAAAATAAGCCCTCTGGTGTTTTCTGTCCAAAAAAATTAATAAGACAGTGTCTTATTATCGGGGAAACACGGTAGTGTTTTCTGTGTCATACTAATATGACAAATCCTTTCAGTACTAGGACACCAAATGGTCAAAAACAGCAAGAAAGTTTGCCAAGGCCAAAAGTCCCAAGTGCTGAATCACCACATCCCTGGAGTCCCCAGAAGTTTCTAGGGGAGCTCTGAGTAAATACTCCTTAGAATGATCCCTATAAATCCCCAGCACCAGTGGCTAGCTAGGCACTGCTCAGCTGAGGCCATAGGAAGGCAACCACCCTCCCTATCTTTTACATTTTGTGGTGAATTGTCTCACTTTAGCTCTGGAGAAAGCCTGACTTCTCCTTATAGGAAGCAGGCTACTCAAGTCTCACTTTCATTGCCTCATCACCCTACCTTAACTCCCAGAGGAGAGCTACCACTAACAGAGTGCTGGGAAAAGTAGAGATAATCACCGTACAAATATGGAAGTGCTTTATTCCCACATGAAAAGGGGATTGTTAAGCATAAAAGAATCATAGTGTGTATTACAGAATGATTAATTTATCACTATTGGTACAATCAGTTGGAAGGTCAATATTCAAACCTTGCTGGGACATGAACAGTTTTTGCAAGACTGCTAATAAGCTATTTTATATTTCACCCCCACTGAGCACAGTCCGATCAAATGCCAAGTGGGATCTCTTTTCCTATAGTCTCTCTTCAATGCCAACTGTTCCCTTGGCACCAACCCATTTCTGCTGCTGTTGCTGCTGCCGCTGCTACAAAAACAACTGAAATCACTCAGGTAGGCGCTGCTGATCTCAAAAGCCCTCTAGGACCTTCTGATGCTCCCAAGGTCAATGCTAGATGAAGGCTATATACAAGAGAAGCAAAGGAGGGACAGAGACCTCAGTTCAAGCTAGGCTGGCTGAGTCCATGTTCCATGTGGAAAGCTACTTAATATCATCATTATGTCCAGGTAGCAAAGGTAATTCTCTTCCCTGCCTCAGTGAAATCTTATCTTGTCACTTGAAACAGCAGCCAAACAAGACCACCAGCTCAGGCCTCTTTTATTAGATGCAATATAATCTCCCCTTTCAGCTATCATGGAGTGGGGATGGGGTCAATTAAAGAATCACTTGGGGTTTATCATTTCATTTTAAAGCATCAAGAATACTTTTCAACAAAGGGTCATGATATGGCCAGGAATAGCCAGAGAAGTTATCTCAAAAACATATCCCTAAAAATGTTCAAGAAGGGGCGGCTAGGTGGCACAGTGAATAGAGCACCGGCCCTGGAGTCAGGAGGACCTGAGTTCAAATCCGGCCTCAGACACTTAACACAGAAACTAGCCACGTGACCTTGGACAAGTCACAACCCCAATTGCCCTCCAAAAAGAAAAAAAAATAAAATAAAAATGTCCAAGAAACAAGTCACCTTGTCCTTGGAATTGCCAAATGTTTCCAGCTATGCTCTGGTTGAATGCTCCCTGAGTTGGATTCTATGGGCTCATTCAGTCTTGAGACAGACCAATTCAAACTCTTCTCCTTCTTGTTTACTAGAATAGCATGCATGATTTTCTGTAACTTGGATATCCTTTCTCCTAGCTCTTCTCAATTATCCAGCTTCCCAATCCAAAACACCCATCCCCCTTTTCTAAGGAAAAGAGTCTGAACTCTATAGAACCATCCAAAGTATTTCATTCCTTGCCATAGCTTGCAGATGGCCTGGCCCACCTTTATCAGCTAGTTCCTGACCTTCAAGGTCTTGGTTATGTTTGCTATACGCCAAGGCTTTTCTGAAAACTATCCTGAGTTTCTAACTGGTACCGAGTGCATGGACAGCATCTGTGGCACTGGGCACTTCACCAATGTCCTGCCATATCAGCAGACTCTCCATTTGTTTTCCTTTTATGGAGCACTTCAGGGTATTACTCTAGAATACCTATTTATTTCATGCCTAAATTGCTTTAGTTGAAGGTCATACTTTCCGTTCAGTTGTTTTTCAGTCATGCCTGACTCTTCGTGACCTCATTTGGGGTGTTCTTGGCAAAGATACCAGAGTGGTTTGCCATTTCCTTCTCCAGCTCATTTTACAGATGAGGAACCGAGGAACACAGGGTTAAGTGACTTACCCAGAATCACACAGCTAGTACGTGTCTAATGCTAGATTTAAACTCAGGAAGTTGAATCTTCCTCCCTTTAGGCCCAGCATTCTATCTACTGTGCCACTTAGCCGCCCAAGGCCATGCTACCCTAGAGAGAAATAATTGCCAGGTAGACTTTGATGTGTCTCCGCGGTTTGTGGTAGAAAGAGTTTTGTGACATTGACTCTGGAAATTATTCTCAGGCCTGGCAAAATGGGGAACTAGCCCAGCCTACTGGGAAGAAATGATTTTTTTGTCTCTATAACCTCACAAACATGGAAATCAACCTCTCTAGTCCTGTTTTCTCATCTGTAAAATGGAGGGATTGGACAGGGCAGCCTCAAAGGTTTCTTCTGGCTCTAAAAGCCTCCTGTGCTAGATTTGTTGCCTTTCAGGGTCTGCTATTTTTATTTAGCTTAGCCTCCCTGGCCTATGGCTCCATTGCCTGAATCTTTCAGCGTTTCAAGGTAGCCAAAGAATGGGTACTTTTTTCTGGACATTAAAGTTTTCCCAAACCTTCTCCCCACCCCATTCTTCAAAACTTTTCCAAAAGTTTAAAATTTTCAAAATGTATAATTTCTCCCTTTTTTTTCAAAAAAAAAAAATCAAAATGTAGATGAAAGAAAAATCTAATTCCATCCAGAAGAGGGCAGCAGTGCCCAAACCAAGGCCTTTTCGTAGAGGACATTTATAGTTTGGTGTTCCCCAGGGAGTAAGATTTCACTTCCCTCCTTTAGTGACCCCATAAAGGAGTCTTTGTCTTCAACAAGGGTTGATTACCTTTGGGGTGATTGGTACAATGACATCCTTGAAAATCTTGAATCTTTGTACATGCCCCATTCCTCACCCACTCCTTGGGCTGGTCACAAGTCTAGTTTCAGGGACACCTAATCCTGGTAAACTCTCTCTTCCAAGCTCTGTCACATCCTCCAGATAGTACATTCCCTTCTCTAGGCCTCAGCTTCCTAGCTGATGAAGAGATTTAATCATAAAGAGTATTTTTATTTCTTATGTAAAATGAATTAGGCTTGTTTTATGTTGCTCTAGATAAAAGATCTAGAACCAACAAGTCTAAGTTAAAGGGAGAAGGATTTGGACTCATTTGAGGAAAGAAAGAGCTTTCTCATAATTCCAGTTATCCAATAATGGAATAGATTATCTCGAAATGTTATTAAGCTCCTTGTTGGAAGTACTCAAAGAGGCCATATAAGGTCCACCTATTTGTTGTTGTTCAGTTTTTTCAGTCCTCTCTGAAACTTCGAGACACCATTTGGGGTTTTCTAGGCAACTTCTCCAGCTCATTTTAGAGATAAGGAACTAAGGTAAATAGGGTTAAATGACTTGCCTAGGGTCTGAGGTCAAATTTGAACTCAGGAAGATGAATCTACCTAATTCCAAGTCCAGCGCCCTATCCACTGTGCCACCAAGCTGCCCTGGACTACCAGTTAGGAATATTATATAGGTGATTCTTGTCGGGGGTCAGAAATTGGAATAAATGGCCTCTAAAGTCCTTCCCCACTTTTCATATTCTCGACTTTTTAATTGCTATGAAGTATGGTAGAGGGAGATAAAGAATAACATAGAAATGTAAAATAGTGACTCACAGTTTTGATTTGTGAAGTTAATTACCATAGCATCTAAGGGGACTTTTAAAGATACCTTCTCTCATTCCCTCCCCTATTCAGCTTCCCAGCCCTCCCTCCCTTCCTCCCAGCCCTCCCTCCCTTCCACCCACTAAGAGGATTCTCTGGCTGATACTATGCCACCTACACAGGACTCTTAGCTTCTCTGGGAATGAGAGATAGCAGCCTCCACCCTTTGGAGCTTGGGGGCAAACATCTGCTCCCTGTTGTTTGCCCAGCCTAAAACAAGGAAGGGTATTGATAAGCCAGAGAGCCCTAGAGAAGGGGAAAACAGGAAGTTGAAGGGCCCCATTAGAATGAGTTTGAGGGATAGTTGAAGGGACTGGGAATATTTAACCTCAAGAAGAGAAGACTTAGGGCATGCATGACAGCTACCGTGTTTCCCCGATAATAAGACACTGTCTTATTAATTTTTTTGGACAGAAAAACACCCGAGGGCTTATTTTCAGGGGAGGGCTTATTTTAATGAACATTGACAGCAATTTTAATAAACAGGTAAATGTGAACAAAAAAATGTACCTTTATTCAATAAGCAAATCACTGGGGAAGAACAGGATGATGCGCTCACTGCGGCAGCTCTGATTGGATGCAGCTCAGAGCG
>NW_027185867.1:5313639-5335745 GCF_028583685.1 Petaurus breviceps papuanus | reverse complement strand
AGAGCAGGGGATCACCTTCACTACAGTAGCAATCTCAATAGGGCTTATTTTCGGGGGAGGGCTTATTTTAGAGGAATCTTACACAGTAAGGGGAGGGCTTATCTTCGGGATAGGTCTTATTATTGGGGAAACACAGTATCTTCAGGTTGAAGATCTATCTCATAAAACACTTGTTCTTGCTTGGTCTCAGGGGGCAGAATTAAGAACAGTAAGTGGTTGTCATCCAGAGGATGATTTATACTACGCTGAAACGAAAAACTTCTGGGGCAGCCAGGTAGCACAGGGAGTAAGAGCACCAGCTCCAGTGTTGGGATGACCTGGGGATCGAATCCGGGCTCAGACACTTAGCACCCACCCAGAAACACCTGGCTGTGTAAACCTGAGCAAGTTACTTAACCCCGATTGCTTAAAAAAAAAAAAAAGAAAGGAAAAACTTCCAACAGTTAAAGTGGTCCAACAGTGGAATGGATTTCACCAGGAGTCACTGGTTTCCTACCACTAGAAAAGTCTTTAAGCAAAGGCTGGATGACCATTTACCAGTCCTAATATGCTACTGAGGCAGGTTTTGTCCTGAACTACGTGGTCTTTGTGGTCCCTTCTAATTCTCAGATTTACAGGTTCACAGATTTACAATTGGCCTAGAAGCCATCTAATCAAACCCCATTTTACAGATGAAAAAAATGACAAGTTAAAAGAAAGGCTTGCTCAAGGTCCCAAGTTTGAATAAGTAGCAGGGCCAAGATTTAAACTTAAAAACAAGAGTATGTGTCCTCTATCTTCAAACCCAGAGCTCTTTCCACTCAATCATGTTGATTCTGTGGATAGATGCTTAGAACTTTCCAGTTCCTAACAGTTCAGCCAGGTCATCCAAGCTGTAGCTCTCCTAGACATCTGGAGATTGAAAATTCTTCCCTTGGTCTCAAGGGTAGGGTTCTTTATGCTAGGAAGACATTCCTTGGAGGACATGAAGAAGAGGAATGAACTCTTCTCTCTTCTACATGTCCCTATTGTTTGTTCCATCCTCCCTCAACCAGTGGAACAACATGGCTAAAAGTTGTAGTCACCTATGTCCACCCCTTTTTTGGTCTACCCGAATGCCATTTCCACCTTCCTTTTCTGTCTGGCAGCATGAAATACTTGGGCTTCTTTGGGTGTGAGAGATTGTTTTACCAGAACTGCTGAGCATATGTATGCAATAATCTAGCAACTCAGGAAAGCCTCAGAGAGTGAATCACATAGTGGAAGGTAGCAGGGCCATAGGTGACAGCTTAAGAGAATCACCTGCTAGACTTTCTTAAAGAAACAGCTTTATTTCCCTGTTGCATTTTTAATAGCTGCTTATCTCCAATTTCATCTGCTCACCACAAGGTTTTACATATTTTATTTTTCCCCAATTACTTGTTATAACAATTTTAAAACTTTTTTTTAAGTTTTGAGTTTCAAATTCTATCCCCCCTCCCTGAGATGATAAGCAATCCCATAAAGTTTGTACATATGCAATTACGTAAAACATTTCCATTTTAATCATTTTGTACAAGAAGACTTGAATTTTAAAAAAGAATGAAAGAAAGTGAAAAATAGTGTACTTTAGCTTGTATTCATACAGTATCAGTTCTTTCTCTGGAGGCAGATAGTATGCTTCATCATTAATCCTTTGGGATTGTCTTGTATCATTGCATTGCTGAGAATATCTAAGTCATTTATAATTCTTCATTGTATAATATTGTTTTCACAATGTACAATGTTCTCCAGGTTCTGCTTACTTTACTTTGTATCAGTTCATATAAGTCTTTCCAGGTTTTCCTGAAATCATCCTGCTCATCATTTCTTATAGCACAATGACTTCTATCATAATCATATACCATAGCTTGTTTAACCATTCCCCTAATTGATGGGCTCATCAGCAATTTGTAAATGTCCAGTTCAGGGTAAAAAAATGAACTTAATTTCTGGGAGATGATAGAGACTTCTGCAGTATGAGCTCTAAGCTCTATTTCTAACAGTTCTGTTGACACAATAGGTGGCCCTTAATTTTTCCCCAGGATATTATCTGTTTCCTAAGGACTCTGTAAAAATATGTTTTAAAGTGCTTTGAGATCCTCAGAGAAGTTGTAGTGTGTTGTAACTTTCATTTTGTCATATTGTCATCACTGTGGAAAAGTTCAGCTTCCTCACCACCACCACCACCACCACCACCACAAACTACTGACCGACCACTACCACCAAGTGGACAAGCCCAGGACCCCCAGGATGGCAGCACACTTCCCTCCCACTCCTCAGACAACCCTGCAGCCAACATTAAGGAGAGAAATCGATGGGGAAAAAGGAGTCCATCTTCCTCACTAACACCAATTGCTGAGCAACTGCCCCCAATGGTCAAGCCCAAGAGCTGTGGTAGTGGTTACCCATCCCCATGCCCTACCCCCCACTGCTGGGCCTGTGTCCAGTGCAGCCCTAGCAACAACAGAGACCCAGTGATTTCACCACCACTACTGCTACTGAAGACCCAGAAAAGAAAGTTCTCACCCCAAAAGCTTTGCATTATTAAATGGTTCAATATCAGAAGCTGACATGATTTTATGAATGGAAGTAACATTAAAGAAGATACATTATCATCTGCTTCATACCCTAAGAAACAAGTGACCTAGCCATATGGCTTGCAACTGAAACCTTCTGTAAGTGCTTTGTCCATTAGCATGTGAACTCAAGAGAAAGTATTTTTCTATTTGTATCCTCCAGTACTCAGTGTAACCCAGCATAGTGCTTCACATATAGTAATGCTTAATAAATGGTCATAAATTAGTTAAATTTAATTAACTTTCTTCTGACTTTATCTCTATGCCTCAGCTGCTTTCTCACCCAAAAAGATCCCTCTACTCCTAGGAAACCTTCCCATTGGCGAATTTCTCCCAAAACTTCCATTTTTGAGGAAGTCTCCAGGATAGCCACCCTATAATCCTTCCTGGGCTCCACTGGGGACTTTTCCAAACTTTGCTTCTATACACCCTCCTCCCCCACCTCTCTCCTCCGATTCAGCTACTTTTTATATGCAGTATTTCCCCCATTCGAATGTAAACTCCTTGAGGGCAAGGATGGTCTTTCTATTTACTTCTATTTGTATTCCTAGAACTCAGCACCTGGCAACTCAGAACCTGCCAGGCACTTCATAAAAGGTTAATAAATGCTTCTGAATTGGACTTTTTCATTCATTCATTCCTTTATCATGGTTTTTTTTTTTTTTCTCTTCTACATTCCTCCCAGAGAACTACCTTCTTCCTTGCTTAATCCTTGGGCTCCATTTTTATTTTTCTAGAAATTTCTGGGAATCCTTCCATCCTTCCTTCTCTGCTGTCTTACATATTAAGATTGTGATTCTACTTCCTATTGTTTCTCCCTCTGCTTAAGCTTCAGCTTACAAGCCCTTAGACTCTTTCAGTGGTAAATTTATATAATAAGAGGGGTATATACCCCTCTTCTCTATTCAGATCCTGTTACTGCTTTGTGTATTTTCCCACTGACTCTCCCTAGACTTTCACATTTAAAGCAAAATTTCAACCCTTAGCTTTACCCTCACCCTATTGCTTATATTCTTTCACCCTACTGCCTTGTTGGGGGGGTTTTGCCCTGCTCCAAGCCTACAACTTGAGCGTTCTGTCTGTTTCTTCCTCCCTCTCTACTTTCACAATTTTTTCCTTTCAACTGTTGATGTCCAAAGCTCTCTCTCCATGGTCTTCCTCTGCATAACACCCTCTCCTCTCAGAAAACTCCTTACCAAATTCTTCCTTCTATAGGTCAACAAGGTAAAGAAGGCTGGAAATCATCTGATGAGTTTACACATTGCAGCAGACCAATGAAATACTACTTCATGTTTAAAAAGAAAATCCACACCGCTTTATGCAAAGTTGGACTCAAAGTAGATATACTTTCATGAAGTAGAAAAACAGTTATTAAAAGTGTTTAGGACAGGGGTGGCTAGGTGGCACAGTGAATAGAGCACAGTCCCTGGAGACAGAAGGACCCGAGTTCAAATTTGGCCTCAGACACTCGGGCAAGTCACTTAACCCAAATGCCCTGCCTTACCCCCTCCAAAAAGCAAAAAAAAAAAAAGTGTTTAGGATTACTCTAAATAGTTGAAGGGGACCATAGAGGCCATCTAATCCAACCACCTCTTTTATAAATCACGCAGGAAAATTCACTTTTTTAGAGATTGTCAAATTCATTCAAAATTTCAGGCTAGATATGTCAATGAAAACTGCTACGTTGTTAGCTAAATTTCAATTATCTTCCCTATAGAATTCAAATATCCACAAACTGTTGGAAGGGGAAAGGACAAGAAAGGAAAAGACAAGTGTAGATGAACCTTATAGATACTCCAGCTTAACATCTTTTAAAAGTACAGTTGGAGAATTCCAACACAATCAATATACTCTTTTAAAATAAGCCCTATGTGTTGGGGGCAGCAGTGGTTAGAGCACCAAACCTGTAATCAGAAATCCAACTTCAGATACTTACCAGACTATGTGACCCTGGGCAAGTCACTTAACCCTTTTTTTCCTCAGTTTCCTCATCTGTAAAATGAACTGGAGAAGGAAATGACAAACTACTGTCATATCTTTGCCAAGAAAATTATCGCAATTAACTGGCAAAATACTGTTATAGGACTAAAAAGAAATCAGAGATACAGAAGCAAACATGATATTACTGTTATTAGTCTGCTATATCAACCAATTAAAAAACATTGGTTAAATATCAAATATCAGACATTATTTGTAGATGCTAAGAATACAAAGACAAAAGTGAAACAGCCTCTGACTTCAAGGAGTCTACCTTTTCTCCATGGAGACAAATTGCTTATAGATACACAGGCACACACACATATACATATATGTATATATGTACAATACATATATACACATTTATACATATATAAATAAATGCAAATGTACATAAGCAAATATAAGATAAATGAAAACAAATGAATGAATGAAAAACATTTATTAAGCTCTTACTATGTACCATGCACTGTGCTAACCATTAGGTTACAAGCACCAATAAATACCATAAGCCCTAACTTCAAAGAATTCACATCTTAATAGAAAAAGACAACATACATAAGGAAGCTACAGCTGGGAGGGGAATAGAAAGACAAAGGATATAATGGTATTGAAATGGCTTGGAGATGATTGGAAGTTACATTTTGAAATAGGACTGGGGCTGGGAAAGAATAGGGGAAGAATTCACCACTTAGAGCCCTGGGTCTCAGAGGCAGAAGTCCAACTTCAGGCAGAAGGAGGAAGAGGCCTGGGTTCAGGCAGCATGACTTGGAGACAATAAGTAAATGAAGTACAGGCCCAAGACCAGGCAAGGAAAAATATACACAAAATAAATACACAGTAATTTGTTAGGGTGTGGGGGGAGGAAGAAGAAACTAGAACTTGAGTTTTATGAAAAGGCTTTACAGGGAAGATAGGATTTGAACTTTTTGAAAGAAACAAGAGAGAGTTGAGAGGAAGTACCTTCTAGACTTGGAAAACAGCCTGTGAGATGCGAATAGTCAGGAGATGGAATATCATGTATGAGAACTAGACTAGTGGTTCCCATTTAGTGGTTCATTAACCCCTTGGGGATTCTCAACAATTGTCCAAGTGAAGAGGTCACCCACTAAGAGGGTTAAGCTTGCTCTGGAGACCCCAAAATACCAACACCCGGGTCCTGCTGAATGAATTCGACTGGAGTTTTCTCTCAGCCAAATAAAAGTAGAGTTTATTAAAAGTTCGCTTGCATTGGACAGAGAATAAGCCTGTGCTAGGTCATTCTATGGTGCTCTCACTATTCTATTAAAAGTTCGCTTGCATTAGACACAGAGTAAGCATGTACTGGGTCATTCTATGGTGCTCTCACAAACATGAAGACAAGACAGGGTCTTATATACAGAAGGTTGTGGGAGGAATCCAGGGGTGGTGTAGAGGAGGAGTTTGGGGAGGGTCTTCAGGAGGAGTTAATGAGGTCAATGAGTGATTAAGGGTGGGAAGTCGCTGGAGACTACAGACAATTGTGGATCCATATTTTGATAGGTGAGAAGTCTAGTAACAGAGAGTGGGAAGTCTAGTAACTGAGGTTTGGGCCCAGCCACAATGTAAGGCTTATTGCTTCATGCAAATGCCTCATCAAATGGGATGATTTAATCCAGGGTTCAAGGGGGTTCCCAGAGCCTGTATCCCAAGGACTCAAGGAGAGCTCAAGGGCTCCCAGAGTCCATACCTCAGCACAAGCATGTCCAATAATATAACAAATATATTTTCCTCTGTGACAACAAGAATCTTCATTTTTGAAGAGTATAGGTTTGTTTCTACACCAATTCAAACCATCATGATAATGCACACAATGATTTTGGTGCTTCTGCAGTGATTATCCCCATGTCCCACCTCTTCTTAAGATTCTTACTAAGCACAGATTCCCAAGTGATAATCAGAGGCATGCACATACCCTCATTAGCATTTCTACCCTACACCTGAGTAGCTCCCTCATTTGTCTGTTACTCTGTAATTGTGCTTCATCAGCTATGTAATCATGTGATCAAAACTTTACTAACTTTTGCCTCCTTGCAACACAGATGTCAGACTGTCTGAAAACCATGGTCTCTGGGTAAGCACCTTAAGAAAAACTTTAACCCCACTACAGACCATCACAAACCTGCTACAGAAACAAGTCTTATTTTTCCTTTCATTGCAGTATTAAGACTAGTTTCCAATTTAAATTTATCCTCCACTTATGTTACTATTCTTCTATCTGGAGGATTTTCAAATGAATTGATTGGGGATACTGGTCATTCAGAGAAGTTTAAAAGAAAAATAAGAATTGTGAAAGCAGAATGTTTAACTTGCATAGCAGAAATAATTGACAGGATAGAAAAACTTGAATCCATAATAGCAAATCTCATCAAAGAAATGAAAGAGAGAATAACTGATTGCAAATGCAAATAAACAGAGGGAAGGACAATCTGGAAGAAAAGAAGCAAAAAAGCAATAATGCTAAAAGGAAACATGATCTCCATATTTATAAGCTAAACATATTGATCTCAAAGACAAGCATGCATAGAATCAATTCAAGAATTATAGATCTCCCAGAGCAGGGGTGGGGAACCTGTGACCCTCTAAGTCCTCAAGCGCAGCCCTCTGATTGAATCAAAACAAATTTGTTCTGTTAAGTTTAGATTCAGTCAAAGGGCCCCTCACTTGAGGACCTAAAGAGCCACATGTGACCATGAGGCTGCAGGTTCTCCGCCCCTGTCCCAGAGAAATAGAAGTCAAAAGACCTGAACATGATAATGTAAGAAACAATACAAGAAAACAACCCAAACCCTAAGAGCTCAGCATACAAGCATCAATCAAAAGACTCCAAGTAACTCTTCCAGGAAAAAAAAAAAAAACATGTTGAGGGGGAGAGGAGAAGTGTGAGGGAGAAGCACATATTTGTTAAATTTAACAGTTTTCACTGAAAAACATTAAATTCTTCAAACAGAAAGGAAATTTAAATAACATAAGACTATTCTGTATCTACTGGAAGCCACAGGAGGGAATGGAATAATGTATTCCAAAGAGCAAAGGTGCTCAAGTTGCAATCCATTGTGACATATCTCATAAACCTGAAACTAACAATCATTGGAAAAAAGATGGATGTCTAATTTTTTTTAATGTTCAAACAATCACTAAAAAGAAAACCAAATTCAAATGTTCATACCCTTTGACCCAGAGATTCTATTACTTGGTTTATACCCCAAGGGGGCCATAGATAAGAAGAAAGTATCCATATATGCCACAATATTTATAGAGGCACTGTTTATGATAGCAAAGAAGTGGAAATAAAGTAGCTGCCCATCATTTGGGAAATAGCTAAATAAATTGTAGTACATGAATATAATCAGATACAAGAAATAAAGAATATGATGAATACAGAGAAGCATGAACTGATGAAGAATGAAGTAAGCAGAACCAAGAAAACAATATATACAATGACAATATAAATAGAAAAAACAACCACATCAAAAAAAAATCAAAAGTGAATGTTGCAAAATTATAAAGAACAAGCATGGCTCAGAAGAAGAAAAACAAGAAGGTACTCTGACTCCACCCCTTTCAGAGGTGAGAGGTCCACCTGGATTGTTCACTGCATATATTTTCAGATTTTTTCAATATATTGATTTCTGAATGTGATAACATTTGATTTCCCTTTTATAACCACAATAGTGTATGTATGTATGCATTTATATATACATATATGCATATATCTTGAATTTCATTTGTAGGTGATTGAGACTGTTCTCTGAGATGACACTGACCATGTTATTTATATATATATATATAATTTAAAAAGCTGGTATACTCATAAGGACTAATTAATAGTGACCTTGTCCAAGGGTAGAGGAAGAATATTTATATTTTAAATTGGACACATCTTTTTAACATAAATAAATGTATCCCCCTTTACAGGTTAAATGACTTATTTTTATCTGTAGTGAGTTTAAAACTTGATTATCTTTACAGCTTTTTGAACATTGAAAATAAATCTAGTTCTTTTGTTATTTCTCAAATAGCTGTAAAGTTAACTGTTCTTGAAATCTTGATTTAAAAAACTGATACATAATCACTGTAAAACTTGATAAGATGGTACAAAACAGTATATATTGATAACCCTTATAGAAATTTAAGGTAGAAGTATTAGTCTATCTTAGACTTAGAGTGAAGAAAAACAAATCCATGTATAATCTGAAAAGGGTTTCAACTATTAATAGTTGAAGTTTTGTTAAGATAAATGTTGTTTTAAAAGTTTTATACCTGTTTACAATTGAGGGGCAGGGAAGGAGGCTTCATTTTTCTTATGTTTAATGAAAATTGGTTTAAAATATCTGTAAGGAGAAAAAACCCCAAAACATGTAAAAACTTGCACAGTGAAAAATATTGCAAGTTAACTTGCTTCAGCAAAAACATTTACTCTGTTAAAAAAATAAAAAATTGAAAACCACCATTCAGATTTTTAAAAATTAGCCATTTGATGAAATGATTGGAGTTAGCAGAGCCAATCTGATTATCCATTTTTCATCATTTTAGGTATTAGCATTTTATAACATTATTATATACAATTTGTATTACATGTAAAAGCTATTAGCTATAAACATTTTGTGTCATTAAAGCTCTCACAAAACTGTGAGGAAAAAAAAAGGAAATCATATACCAACTCTCATAGCCAAATAAAAGATAGAGGCTATTACAAATGATCAAATAGATAATTTTGATTACCTGATATGGAAAAGCTTCTGCACAGACAAAATTAATATACCTGGGTTAAGGAGAAAAGTTGTTGAATAGGGCAAAATATCTCTATATCAAATTTCTCTAGTAAAGGTTTGGTATCCTAGAAGTACAAACAATGAACAGTTATGTATAAGACTAAAAGCAATTCCCTAGTACATAGATCACCAAAGGATATGAACAAAGTTCTCAAAGGAGATACAAACTATTTTTTTTGTTTTTTGTTTTTGCTTTTTGGAGAGGAGAAGGTAGGGCAATTGGGGTTAAGTGACTTGCCCATGGTCACAGGGCTAGTTTTGTGTTAAGTGTCTGAGGCCGGATTTGAACTTGGGTCCTCCTGACTCCAGGGCCAGTGCTCTATTCACTGCACTGCCTAGTTGCCCCTTACAAACTATTAACACCTGTATGATTCAAATCACTAATATGAGCAAAAGGAAAATCAAACAACCCTAAGGTTTCACTTCATACCCAGCAAATTTGGTAAAATGATAAAAGATGGGAATAGTGAATGTTAGAGGGGTTGTGGGAAGATAGGCACACTGGTGAATTGTTGGTGGAGCTGTGAATCAGCACACCCATTTTGGAAAGCAATTTGGAATCATTCAAATAAAGTGACTAAAATGTCCATACCTTTGACCCTAAGATTCTATTATTGGTCTGGTGCCCAAAGGAGGCCATTGCTAAGAAGAAAATATTCACACATACTAAAATATTTATAGCAGTTCTTTTGTGCAAAAGCAAAGAATTGGAAACAAAGTATATACAAAGCTATACAAATTGTGATACAGGAATATAATGAAATATTTCTGTGCTGTAAGAAATTATGAATGTTGTGAAAAATTTTACATGAGCTGATGCAGAGGGAAATAAGCAGTCAATAAAATAATATGCACAATGACTACAACAATGAAAATAGAAAGGACAATCACCCAAAAATTCAAAAGTGAATGTTAAGAAATTATAAAGAATGAGCATGGCTTGAAAAAAGAGATATCAGAAAATATTCCTACTCCATCCTTCTACAGAGATGGGAGGGCCCGAAGTGTTTTCCTCTTTTTCTTTTTAAAAAATATTATTTGTTATCTGGTAAGGCTCTTGATGATGTAAGAAACAAAATATATCAATAAATACTTATTTAAAAAAAAAGATATCCCGTAGTATAAAGACAGGAGTTAGATTGGAGAAGCACGTATTAAACCACTTGGTGAAGGAGAGAGAATGAGTAGGGGCCAAAAAATAACTTCTAGTATCTGAATTAAGTGATAGATTCAGATAGAGAAAACCTTAATGATGGGGTACAGGCTCTGGGAACCCCCTTGAGCTCTCCTTGAATCTTCCCATTGCATGAGGCATTTGCCTGAGGCCATAGGCCTTTCATTGTGGCTTGGCCCAAATCTCAATCCCTCCTTTGTCCAGCAACTTCCCACCCTTGAGCCTCCCAAAATATCTATACTCAATCTTTTCCATCCTGGAGCTGGCCTAGGCCTCCAGAAACTTCCCACCCTTAATCACTCATTTACTGAAGTCTGACCTCATTGACTCCTTCTGAAGACCCTCCCCAAAATCCTTCTCTAGACCACCTCTAGATTCCTCCCACAACCTTTCTGTATATAAGACCTTATCTTGCCTCCATGTGGTGTGAAAGCACCATAGAATTTTCTAGCACTTGCTTTGTGTCAGATGATTCTGGACCGCTTGTCGAATACAAGCCTTACAGATACCAAGGCTCCTTAAGAGTCTACTAAATATGGTGAACTTTTAATAAACTTTGCTTTTCTTTGGCTGTGAAAAGACTTGAGTTGAATTCATTTGGCAGGACCTGGTGTGTTGGTATTTTGGGGTCTCATGTACCCCTAGCCCTATAGTTCATCATTCTATGATGTCCCTCTACACTTAAAGGATGAGAGGTTGATCAATCATGGCAGCAAGGAGGAGTCTGGAAGTGGCCATGAAGAGCAAGGAATATTCCAATTTCTCCAGCACCAGTGGATCAGGAGTTCTGAGACAATGTATAACCAAGTCAAGTTAATAATAATCTATTAAGCCCCCACTATGTGCCAGACAGGGTAGCCAGGTGGCACAATGGAGAGCACAGGGTTTGCAGTCAAATACTTGAGTTCAAATCTGGCCTCAAACACTTACAAACTGTGTGACCCTGGGCAAGTCACTTACCACTGTTTGCCTCATCTGCAAAATAAACTGGAGAAGAAATGGCAAACCACTCCAGTATCTCTACCAAGAAAACACCCCAAAAGGGGTCATGAAGAGTCAAACACAACTGAAAAAAAGACTAAACAAATTCTACTACACTCTGCCCTCATAAGGCCTCATTTGGAATAGTATGTTCTATCCTGAACATGACAATTTAAGAATAACATTGATAAGCGTAATGTAATGCCAAGGAAAGGCAATTTCCCAAGGTTCAGAATACCGGCATAGGTGCTCTCCATTTTATTCAGTGACAAATTAAGAACAGAGAAGATCAAAACATGACATCATTCAAAATACAGCATTTACTTAGTGTGATTAAATAATCTCCAAGTACTACCCCACCCCAGGACCTTACATTCATTCAATCAATTACAAAGTCCCTGGTCTAAATACTTCTCCTCCCCTAGGCTGTACCTTCATTTAGTCCATCACAAAGCCCCTCTTCTCAAATGGAGATTAGTTTCAATCATAAGTAAAGTACATTAATTTGTTCAACCATAGAACACAAAAAGGTCAAAAGTTCCCCATCCCTGGATCACAATTGAATCTACCCCAGAGTTACAACAAGTTTAAGCACAGCAATTAATACCCAAATGGAGGTCTTTTCTTCATCTTGACACAAGGCAAGTTCTCAGCAATCTTTGTTCCTGGGGAGACAAAGCTTAGCAAGGCCACAAGATACATTGCCAGTCTCTTCATTAATTCATCCTCTGTCTGCAGAATAGTCCTAGGACCCCTGAAAACATTAGCAAAACCCTCACCCAGGATTTCTGTAAACATACAAGAAAATCCTTTTTCAGGGCTTCTGAACCAACAGAAAGGTTCCCAGACCCCTGCAACAACAGCACTGTCCTTCACCAGTAGACAGTATTCACTCTCTGTCTGCAGAACAGTCTCAGTAGCTCTTAACCAACAGCCAGGTTCCAGAACTTCTTCAACAACAGGACTGTCTTTCACCAGGGGACAAATCTGGCAAAACAACATCAAAACAGACAGACAAAGTACCAGCAAAACAGCCATGTCTCCTCAGTACTTGGCAGGTCTCAAAAGTCCAGGGCAATTCAAAGTGGCCCTCAGCAATACTCTCAGTCTCTCTCTGCCTCCACGAGGGTGCTGCTTCCAAAAAGTTCTTCTGCCTCTCTCTCTGTCTCTCTCTGTCTCTGTCTCTCTTTCCATATCTTTGTCTCTCTGTCTTTCTCTCTCTGTCTGTCTTTCTATATCTCTGTCTCTCTGTCTCTACCTCTCTGTCTCTGCCTGTAGCAGCAAGCACCCCAAGCGTCCTCAGGGTGGCTGCTCATACAGGTTCTTGGATCTGCTTTGATGAAGGAAAGCAACTCAAAATGGGTTAACAAGCTTACTTTAATCAGTCAAACATTTATCATTTACCTAGTTCAGGGGAAAAAGGTCAGCACCCCGAACTTCAGAATATACAGACAGAATTATCAAGACAGAAACAGATCAAGTAGACAGATTTCCAAACTGTCCAACCATTACATCCATACCAAACAACATCTGGGTTTCAAAGCCAGGTGGCTCTGGACAACAGCTAGCCCAGAGTTTTATCAAATCACAGAACACTTGTCAAAGTGAGCCCCAAAACAAAGCTACACATCAGGGCTTATATAGCCTTCTCCTGGCTCAGAGGATGTAACAACCTTATTGACTCACTGGCCAATCAAGAAGTATCTACTGAAAAACAAGCCTCCCACCCCAGGCTCCAGGTGCACTTTAGCCTATGGGCAGGGAAGATCTTTAAATTTACATTCCCATTACAATAAGCTAGATAGTATCCAGTGAGGGGCAACTCAAGAACCTTGAATCCAGGTTCTCTAAGGATCAACTAGCGAAGTGGGGAATGTTTAGCCTAAAGTTGAGAAGGGGGGAACATAACTGTATCCAAATATATGAAGGATTGTCATATGGAAGAGAGATCAGACTTGTTTGGTTTGGTCCCAAGGGCAATAAATAGAAGTAGCAAAGAGAGAAATCTTGATGAGGTAGATCTTTTTTTAGTTCTAACCTTAAAATCCTGGGTTCAGGCTTCAAAGCATCCCTCAGATCTTTACTGTTGGCTATCCTTGGTGAGGGTGCCGCTGCAGTCTTCCATTCCCCCCAAGGTTTTCCATGGTGTTGTGGTCTTTGGTGCTTCCTAGGTTGGAATACTGCTACAAACTTCTATCTCCCTTGGAATTTCTTTGATCAAAGGACGGCCATAGGGTTCTGATCCCCTGGGCTTTCCCCCTGTCAAGGTGCTTCAGTGGGCTTCTGCCCCACTATCCCAACCCTTCCCCAACTGGATGCTGCTGTAGACTTCCATCCTTCCTGCTGTTTCCATGGTGAAGATGCAAATTCAAGACATCTGGCTTATTCATCTGAGGAATCCACTTTATGATCCTATGAATGTAGGGAGAAAAGAAAGAGGTCCTAGAAAAGAGCCTAGGAGGACATCTATAGTTAGAGATCATGATACAGGTGATGAACCAGCAGAAGAGACTGAGAAAATGCAGTCAGACAGGGGAAGAAAGAAGATAAAACAGGGTTATCTCCAGTAACCCAGAGAAGAGAAAGTACCCTAGAATAGAGGATGGTCAAAAGTATCAGATGCTGCAGAGAGGTCTTATAGGAAGAGGAATGAGAAAAGACCATCAGTTATAGCACTAAGAAAATTGATAATATTGAAGGGGACAGCTTAAGCTTATTGATGAGATCTGAAGTTGTGACAAAGGGTTGAGAAGTGAGTGAGTGAAAGAGTGAGTGAGAGGAGAGGAAATGAAGATAATAAATTCAGACAGCTTTTCCTAGGTATTTGCCTGAGAAAAGGAAGAGAGATAGAGGATGATAGTTGGAGGGAATGCAAAGATTTAGTGAAAAATGTTTTTTAAAGGATGAGAGAGTCTTGAGCATGTTTGTAGATGGCAAGGAAGGAAACAGTACATAGATCCAGATAGAAGATTTGGAGGGAATGGGAGATGCGATTAGTCAATCAACAACACAAGATGGGAGGGTATGGGATCAAAAGTACTCCCAGAAATTGAGAAGGGCTTCTCTTCATCAGAGCCTGGAATAAAGGAGAGAATGGAGGAGGTGGGCAAGGGGTTTAGAGATGTAAATGTAGCACGTCAAGCCCAACTCCCCCAAGCACTGAAGTTTGAGGACCCTAGACGAAGGCTATTGCTTACTCTCTGGGCAGTTGGATTAGCCCTGAGGAGGTACGAAATCTTTTAATGCTTTGTAGCTCAGAAGCACATACTGGTATTCTTCCTACTATGATTACAGTTTGATTATCACTTTATCAATTAGACTTAATTAGCTTTTAAAAGGGGGTGTTTTACTACCATATAGTTAGTACAAAACACTCCCCTCCCTTCCCACTCCCCCAAAAGTTTGAGACATACTTTCTCACCAATACATAGACAGAGATCCGGTGGGCTCTTTTTGCAAATGGGAATTCACAGACACTAGAAATCCTTTTGCTAGATGCCTCCTGATGTTTGCCTCAGGTGTAGTTCAGCCTTTGTTTCGAGCTCTTTGTCGACCTTCTTTGAATTGGTCTGTCCTTGGCTCCTGAGGCAGACATTGCTTCCAGCTCTTGCTGGAAACACAGAGAGGATGCCAATGAAAAAGCCCAAATCCCCTTGTCTTGCAAAGTCTATGAGAGTACTCTAGCTAAAAGGGGAGGGAGGAGAAGACTAATTCATTCTCAAGGTGTTGACTAGAATTGTCTCTCCCCTCTGCTGCCAGACACTTAATTTCCGGAGTCCAACTAAATCACAGAAGACTTGACTTTGTCCTACAGCCAATCCAAACAGATTTCAAAGTTATGGAGATACCCAGGACTTACTCACATCTAAAGGATAGTCAAGATATGTTCTTATCCCACACATATATAGGGACTTAGCATCTTGATAATATAAATGGGGTAGGGTAATTTGATTGACTTACTCCATTAACCTCCTACCCTTTCAGAGAGAAGAGGAGAAGAGAGAGTTTAAGGGAAATTACATCAGTATATGAGGGAAGGTTGTCATCAGCTAAAAGGACAGAGTTGACCGGAATGTCATGGGAGCCTAGAGGAGAGAAGAGAACACTAGAAATAACTTTTATTTAAAAAAAAAAAAAAGCCTCTCCTACAGAAGTTATAAGAAATGTTACTTTCTCTTAATGAGCAAAAAAAAATATTTAATTTTTCAAAATAGAGGAGTTACATTTTAACTGTCATTTTATAAAGTGCTTCTCCCTCTGAGAGTGAAGAGAGTGTATTTTTATCTTTGAGCCACAATATTAAACTATTGAGAAGACAAGAGTCCGATAAAAGTTCTTTCATTTAAAAACTTTGTTAAATATTATTTTATGAAAAGGCTCACTTGGCCTCTCAGTTTCAATTTCCTCAACTACAAAATAAAGATAATAATACCACCTACCTCCCAGGGTTGTCATGAGGATAAAATGAAATAATATTTATAAAGCACTTTGCAAACCTGAAAGCACTACATAAATTCTAGCTATTATTATGATTCTAAAAGAATAGTTCTCCAACTTATTTAATAAATAATACTTTATGAACTTTTGGGTGCTCTAAGCTTAGTAGATTAATTGAGAAATAAGCTAAAATTTTATTTATTAATAAGAAAATATTAACATATACCCCTGTATTACCCTAGAGTGAATTTCAGCCTTGGACCTTCAACAATTTCTTGATGCAGCATTCGCCTTGGAGAAATAAGAGGGCAGTCCACATGTCCAAGGCTGAAATTCACTCAGATGATCTTGAGGTTGGAGTTACAGATAAAACACAACCTTCAAAGGCATCCATCTGCCCGGGAAATATCCCTTTTCTGTGAGAAGGCTAGATTCTGGGGTCATTCTGCCTGGGGAATTCAAAATCCCATTCCTACTTCTCACTCCCTACACAGAAGGTTGGGATTCAGGAACAGTGTGTCCTTGAATTATCTTCTCAGACTGGAGGCAAGCACGAGTCTCTGGAAGCAACAACTGCTCCTGGTGGGGGTGATAAAGAATCTCTACCCTACCATTGCCCATTGGAATATGAAAGAAAAATGGTGGAAAGTAAGTCCTCAAGAACTGAGGGTCCTAGAGAGTACAATCGATTTGCTTTTATAAGCCCTTGGAGAATGACTATTAATTCTCAAACCATCTCATCCCAAAGAATTCTCCTGGTCCTATCACTTTCCTTGCCAATCCTGTAGTCTCATCTATTTGATTGTTAAACTCTTCAATTTGACTAACACTAAAAATGATCTGTAGTCTCACCAAGTTGGTTGAGGGAGCTCCTAAATTTGATCTGGTGCTCCCCTCATTAAACCCACTCAGGAAGAAGACTTGAGAAATTTAATGTAAATAAGTTAGTATCTACTTTGTTCTTTATTTTAGCCCCCAGTTTTATTGCTTGCTTAATATTGGCTTCTTTTACATATTTACAATTGTAAGATTCCCAGAATTTATGCATTATCTTCTTAAGAAGGTTGTTAATCCCTTACCTGGTTAATTACATGCCCTTTGATTTGGCCTATAAAAGAATTATTGAAGAAGACTTGATAGCATTGAATGGTTAAAGATAATCAGAGCTAAAAAGAGAAGGGCTATGGGAAGTTTTGGACTCATTCTCCTGGAGGATAAGCTGATGTGATTGTAAAATGGGAGAAATTCTGGGGCCAGGAAAATGATCAGAAAACAATGAAATATAGTAATGGAGACATTTCTGGGACTGGCCTCTTAGGCCCAGAGGAGGAATTTCCTGGACAATGTCAAGAAATCACTGGACTAAGTAAGTAACTCTTGGACAACTCAGAATCTGAGAAACTTGGAAATCTACCCAATTATTTTTTTTTCTGTGAAGCATTTATGTTTTGATCCCCAACTAGGGAAATGCAAAACTGAGAAAGAACTAGAGACCACTATCATTAATGAATTTCAAAACATAAATGTTAAAGAAAACACTGACAAGTAAAACATACTTTTAAAATGACTACAAAAAGAGCTGACCTTAGATCCAGAAAAGGCTAGATATAAGACCTGCCTCTAATATATCCTGCCTGTGTGAAGTTGGACAGATCACTTAAATTCTCAGTATTTTTGGAAACTCTCCAAATGTTTCTGGGTTTCAGAGAAGGTGCCAACATTGATTGGGAGAGGGAATTTCCTCATCCAAGAATTTCTTATACCAATGGAATCAGAGGTTGTCCCTATACTTAATCATTATGATCAAGTAGAATGTATGCCATACCCTTTGATCCAGCTACTTTGATACCACTACTAGGTCTGTATCCCAAAGAGATCATCAAAAAAGGCAAAGGACCCACATGTATAAAAATATAAAGCAGTTCTTTTTGTAGTGGCAAAGAATTGGAAACTGGGGCGGCTAGGTGGCCCAGTGAATAGAGCACTGGCCCTGGAGTCAGGAGGACTTGAGTTCAAATCTGGCCTCAGACACTTAACACAAAAACTAGCCATGTGACCTTGGGCAAGTCATTTATTCCCAATTGCCCTCCAAAAAAAAAAAAAAAGGATTGGAAACTGCAGGGATGCCCATCAATTGGGGAATGACTGAACAAGTTGTGGTATATGAATGTAATGGAATACTATTGTTCTATAAGAAATGATAAACAGGTGGATTTCAGAAAAACCTGGAAAATTTACATAAACTAATGCTAAGTGAAGTGAGCAGAACCAGGAGAACATTATACACAAGTAACAGCAATACTGTGTGATGACCAACTTTGATAGACTCAATTGCTCTTCTTAGCAATACAATGATCTAAGACAATTCCAAAAGACACATGATGGAAAATGCTATCCACACCCAGAGAAAGAACTATGAAGTCTGATTGCAAATCAAAGCATACTATTTTCTCTTTTTTTGTTTTCTCTTTCTTGTGTTTTTTTCCCTTTTGTTCTGATTCTTCTTTCACATCATGATTAATGTGGAAATACATATTTAAAAAAAAGTAAAATGGGGGCAGCCAGGTAGCACAGCGAATAAGAGCACCGGCCCCAGAGTTGGGATAACCTGGGATCGAATCCGGGCTCAGATACTTAGCACGACACCCAGAAATAACTGGTTGTGTAACCTTGAGCAAGTTACTTAACCCCAATTGCTTTAAAAAAAAAAGTAAAATGTATGTCAGGAATACAAGGATAGTTTGATATGAAGGTAATTATTATACGATGTGACATTGATGATAAAAAATAATCAACCATATGATGATGTCAATAAATGCAGGAAATATATAATTATATATAAGATATATGATGTGCACATGTATGTGTGTATGTTTATATGTATGCATGTACATGTTTATGTGTGCATGTGCATTATATATATATATGTAACTAACAATGGGAAGTTCCATACTCACCTTGACAGTTTGCACATGCTCCACTGTAGAATCCCATGCTTTCTATAGTTACCAGAGAATTAGCTCTTTTCTGCTTTCAGATCTACCTCTCTCCTAAGGGTGCTACCAATTTATTATTAAGGACTGTATGGATTTTTGGATTTACTCAGTCAAAACTAGATCTGAACTTTTATTCCACTAGCTAACTCCACCTTCTTTTGAAATGGATCAAGTTCATCAAGGGTTAGTCACATAACTTTGACAAAATGTTGCTAGCCAGAATACATGCTGGAATATTGCATGTAGTAGATTTTTACTCAGCATAGAATTGATAAGCAAGTGAAAAATACATAATAAGTAGATAACAATGCATAATAAAACATCTACCCAGCAGGTGTGAGTCTTCCACTTTCCACATATCTGTATGTCTTCAGAGATATTAGTTTGATCTGGACCCAAGAGTTCTAGGATATGCAGTTTGTATTTTGTATAGTTTGTCATGGCAGTTCCCTCTGAAGGCAAAAGAATGTCACTACATGGTTTCCATGGGATGTTTGGCATATTAGATGAAGAGACAGACACTTTGGAGTCAGGGTCTCGGGACTCAAGATCCAATACAAACTGAAACTCAAGAAGGTTGATGCTTCCCCCAGTCTCAATTACGGATCACTAGTGAGTGGAGACCACTGATTATATCAAATTTCAGAACCTCTGAGCAAAGTGAGTGAACTCAGCAGTCATCCCTGGAAAGGAACAGTGCAATCATTGTCCTGCCTTCTTTTTCTCTCCTTGACCTTTATCTCCATATAACCTCTGCCACAGATCACCCTTCTTTTTTTACTTCTGACCACACCATTCAACTTAAACTGTTCTCCTTAGCTGCCAATTCTAATGATCTTTTCTACATTCTCATCCTTCTTGTCATTTAACATTTAATATTCTTCTTATCATTTAACACTATTGATCACATATTCTTCCCTGGGGATTCCCTTCTCTCTAGATTTTTGTGATGCTACTCTCTCCTCATTCTCCTGCCTGTCCAAACTTTCCTCATTCTCCTTTGCTGCTTCTTTATTCATGTTGCACCCACTAACCATGGGTGTCTCCCAATGCCCTATCCTGCTCACTGGGTCACCTCATCAACTCTCAAAGTTTCAGTCATCATCTTTGTGGAGGCATTTGCCAGAGGTATGTATCTGACCCTATTCTATCCTAAACTTGTCACATATCACCAGCTGTCTTTTGAATATCTTCAACTGGATACCCTGTTAGCATCCCAAATTTGATATGTTCAAAACTGAATTAATGATCTAACCTCCCAGGCCTTTGCATCTTCCTAACTTCCCTATTACTGTAAAGCATACTACTATCCTTTCCATCGTCCATGTTTGCAACCATAGCGTCATTCTCAACTCCTCCTTCTCCCTTCCTCCACATATCCAATCACTGATAAATCTTTTGCTGTTTCTACCTTTAGAGTATCTCACATGGTACATATGTGCCCTCTTCTCTCCATTCATGCAGCCGCTATTCCAATCCTGGCCTTCATCACCTCTTGTCTAGATTATTGTGATAGATATTTAACTGGTCTCCTGCTTCAAGTCTCCACCAACTCTCATTTATTCTCTACTTAACTGCCAATGTGATTTTTTTAAAGCATAGGTAAGACTATGTAATTTCATTCCACCCCCATCCCACCCTCCAACTCTGCCTTCAATGGAGTTTCAATGGTTCTCTATTCCCTCCTAGAACAAATATTTTAAAGTTCTTCATAACCATCTTCTCACCTTTTAAGGCTAATTAATACTTTACTCCCCTCCATACTCTAGAATCTAGCTTAAGCACCTAGTTATTTAAATGTTGATTCTTCCATTAGAATGTAAGCTCCTTGAGGACAAGAACTGGTTTCTTCCCTTTTCTTATATCTCCAGCTCTTAACTCAATGACTGACACATTGTAAGCACTTAATAAAATGCTTATTGACCAATTCTTATTCTCTCAATCCAAGGCCATACACATGTATAGATACACATAAGTGTCATATGCATATAGGAGATGTGTGTATACACATACATAGGGTATGGATGTTGTCCATGTTTGTCCATTTGAATTCTCTGAATACAGTTCAAGGGGAAGCATGAATAAGTATCTCTGGAATCTTGCTCATTCCTTTCCAAGAAAGACTTTGATTGCCGCTTGGAAGGAAATAGGAAAAGTTGCCATGAGGCTGGCCATTTTGCCATCTTCAGAGAGGGGATATTGGAAGCAGAAATATATCTACGTGATTCCCCTAAATATTTCCAGTTGAAGGGAATGGTTTGTTTCTTAGGATCAAGAAGCTTTTCTGATCACTATCCTTTTAAAAAGGAGATCCCCAGCCTATATCTGAAGGCTTATTTAATCTCTTCCCAGAAAACCCTAGTAAGCTAGTAACACAAAAGATCATCACAGATAGTGAATGCCAAGTAAATCCATTTATCCAAGCAGAGAGCAAACAGAAATCAAAAACGTTATTCAGACTAGAATATGCCAGACAATATGCAGTTTAATAAGCTCTCCCACTGGAAGTGAGAAATCTCATCTCAATCAAGAGACAAGCCTTGATCTCACCCAAGGAGAAACTCCCCCAAATCTCTAGCAAAGCGAACTGAAAATTCAGGACATATTGAAGTTTTTCCTTACATATTTTTCTTTCTAATTTTTTTTTTCTCTTCCTGGAATCTCTTTTAAAAGAGGCTAGGGGAGGCTAGGTGGTACAGTGAATAGAGCATGGCCCTGGATTCAGGAGGACCTGAGTTCAAATCTGGCCTCAGACACTTGAAACACTTACTAGCCGTGTGACTTTGGGCAAGTCAACCCCAATTGCCCTCCAAAAAGTAAAAGAGAATCTGTAACTGGGTGTGTCCTCTTTCAAAGCAGAAGCAAAGAAAAATGTCTCTCTACTCCCAAACTCTTATGCCAACTTTGACCTTTATAAACAAACACAGCATTAAGTCATCATTCTCTCTACCAATGAAAAGAATCTCATGCAAATGCTCCAAGCTTGAAACTTAGGTTATGCATGCATATGTGTATAGGCATGTATATTTACATGCATGTGCATATGTGTGTATATCTACATTGTATACATCTATCTGGGTGTGCATTTGTGTGTGTGGAGAAAGAGATAGATAGATAGATAGATAGATAGATAGATAGATAGATAGATAGATAGATAGATAGATAGATAGAT
>NW_027185867.1:5301809-5313629 GCF_028583685.1 Petaurus breviceps papuanus | reverse complement strand
GATAGATAGATAGATAGATAGATAGATAGATAGATAGATAGATAGATGGATAGACAGACAGACACACAGACAGACTAGGTGATCTTTCAAGCTATTTCAAGTTTGAAAAAATATGTAATAGCCAAGTGAAAATAACGGACTACACAATTCTTCTCAAACCAGTTCAAAGGACAGTAGGCTTATTGAATCTCTTGAGCTGTAACAGGGTAGTTGATAAGGTCTAGAGCTGAAAGAAACCTTAAAGGTGATCTCACCCAACCCTCTCATTGTTTCTTGGTAGCTTAGTGGGAGCTGCCTATCCTTGGGACTGATTCCCAGCTCCAATCTTCATAGCTTGCCCTGCCTCCTAAATTCACACTCAAGGTTGCACAAGAGACAGGTTGAAAAGCTTTAAATCCTGCTTTTAGAGGCTAGCAGAGATGAAGAATTGAGGGGGAAGACAGATTTTTCCTTTTTTTTCTGAAACATAACAACTTAATTTAAATTCCTTTCAACCCTGTTAGGTTGATCTTTCTCCTGTTCCTTGTATTTGATCATCTTTTTGGAATAGGATTGATTGCCTTTTTTTTTCTTTTTCTTGCAAGTTTAGAAAGCAGACTGGCATCACTTTCAAAAGACATATATGAAGACGAAAATAAATGAGACATCTGATAATTCACTACCCACTTCTTCTGTTGAAGTAGTCTAATATAAACTGAACATTTTAATCAATGAACTTCTTATCAGAAAGCTCAAAGTTTCAATTAGAAAGGATAAGATTATTTTATCATTAAATATAGTTTAGTAACATCTACTTTTCTCTGTAGCCTCACTGATCATGTAGAATGAAAGAAAGAGGATAGGAGCTTCTACCTGATGGCTCCTGTGCTTTTTGGTCTTAGTCATTTTACCTCTCTCAGCCTCAGTTTCCTCATCTGTAGATGAACAGAGATTGTCCTTCCAGTTCTACCTGCCTGTGATTCTGGGTGAAAGGAAAATGTCTTTTTCTATCTAAGTTAACAAAATGGTTTTGAGTTCATAGAAGTCACAGGCAAGAAGTCAATGTTGTCAGTATTATGAAAGCTCTCTTGTGAGCCTCTTCCAATGCAGCTCTCTCTTAAATAATAGTTTCTGGTAGTTCAGATCTAAATGCAGTCTTTTAGGGCTATAAAAATGTACATGCCTTTTGACCCAGCAATATCACTTCTAGGTCTGTGTCCCAAAGAGAATAAAAAAAAATGAGAAAAGGACCCACATGTACAAAAATATTTATAGCAGCTCTTTTTGTGGTGGTCAAGAAGAGGAAATTGAAGGGATGCCCATCAATTGGGGAATGGCTGAACAAGTTGTAATATATGAATGTACTAGAATACTATTGTGCTATAAATGATGAAGAGGCAGACTTCAGAAAAACCTGGAAAGACATATATGAACTGATGCCAAGTGGAGTAAGCAGAGCCAGGGGAACATTGTACACAGTAATAGCAACATTATGTGATGACCAACTTTGAAAGACTTAGCTCTTCTCAGCAATGCAAGGACCTAAAATATTTCCAAGACTCATGATAGAAAATGCCATCCACATCCAGAGAAGAACTATAGAGTCTGAATGCAGAGAAAGAAGACTATTTTTTTTGTTTATTTTTCTTTCTTTCTCACGGTTCCTCACATTTATTTTAATTCTTCTACACAACTAATATGAAAATATATTTAATAGTAATATATATGTAGAGCCTATATCAGATTGCATGATGTCTTGGGGAGGGGGGAGGAAAGGGAGGGTGAAAAAATTTAAAACTTATGTAAGTGAATGTTGAAAACTAAAAATAAATAAATTAACTTTAAAAAATAAATGCAACGTTTTACTTTTCTATGTTGTATTCTTTATTGTTGGGAACTAGAGATGTGTTAAGTGGGTACATTCAGGTCTAGTGACAACAATACATTAAATTTAATAGCTATTATAATAAATAAATAACTGTTGAGTTTAATTCTGGAAAATTCAGCTAATTTAATAATACTCTGGCTCTAGGTCTGAACCTCATTAGCCACTGAGTGTAGAAAGAAGCAGTGCAATATCAAAATGAAACATTCCCTAGAGAAAAACCTACCCAAATCAAATATAACTCTCAGTCATGATGGAGACAATGCAAGAAAAGGTTGCAATTGGGTCTGAATTACCAAAAACTATTATTTAGGATTGAGATGCAGTGATAAAGTCTCCTAAGAGAATTTTCATGACCCTCAAAAACATTATATTAACTTCACATTTATCAACCCCATCAATTCAATTCCACTTTAACTTAAATAGAAGAGACATTTTTCTTTGGCTTGGAATCACAGACTCTTAAACTTGTAAGGACTCTTTCAATTGCTCACCTAGAGAAAAAGAAGTTGAAGCCCAGAGAGTCGAAATGATTTTCCTAACTACTTGCTCTATATAGCAGGAATCAATAAAAAAGGTTAAGAAAAAAAAGACAGTACAAGGCAGGAATATTCAGCAGGTATTATGCAATGATATATTCATTTCAAGAAATTTCAATATGTGGCACTCAGCCAAAGAGGTATCAGAGCTAGGTCAAGGCATTGTATAATTTTTTTTAATCTATTATATCCTTATTATTACCCATAATGGACCAGAAGGTCAGATCTGAAAGTTTAAGCTATATAAAATGTGAGACCCCATACCATTACAAAGTAAATTTATTTTCACAGAAAAGGCATTGAATATATTAAAACATCAATATTTTAATATTTGTATATATACAAAGGCATGCCCTATTCCAAGAGAGATAGAGAGAAGAAAAGGGAAGGGAAGGGGAGAGGAGGGAGAGGAGGGGACGGAAGGGTGAATTCATCTGGGCTAATTCCTAGGTACAGAGCTACCTTCCTCTTGTGCCCCAACTTCCCTGCTAGAATCCAGATGCCTCATAATCCCTGTCCTTTTCCTGAAGTTACTATCTGAAGAAATGGTAGGATCTACAAGGACAAACAACATATAGAAGGCAATTAGGAATCTTACCATTGCCATTATCACATTTTATACTGTATCATATTTATTTATGTTCCTGTCATAGCCTCCCTGTTAGACCATTAGCTCCTTGAGAAGTACTGTACTGTTTTTCATATTCTTATCACCAGTTCCTAGTATATAATGCTTGCAGATAGCAGACAATAAACATTTGTATTACTGAATTATTCTTTGTATTCCCAATCAATGTGGGGCACTAGGCTGTGGGCAACAGAAAAATCATTCAAGTATAAGTCAACTGAGAGTAGTAATAATCATTTCCATATGTTGACTCTTGATGAAATGAATTGATGACCTGGGTTTAGTGTCTAACATAAAAATTACCACATCACAAAAACCACTTCCCTAATTACCAGATTCAATGGACCAAGAAAATGGAATTATTCCCTCAAGAGTTATTCCTGATTTAGATGATGAAGTAAGCTGCTAACACTCATTCATATACAGGACAATTCAGTCTCCAAGCTAAATTGGTATTCTTAAAAAGAAAAAAAAATATGTTGGAAAAAGTTAAAAGCATATAGGCTCAAATTCCCTTCTAAAAACTTAGGTTTTCTTTATCGTTAGAAAGCAGAAATATCATAACTCTTTCTAACTATACCAAATTAAGAAAAATAACAATGTTGATCTAGCCCCCTAATTTTCATCCACTCATCCATCAACTTACTTGTTAAGCATCCCCTATGTGTTAGGCATTTTGGGGGAAACAAAGATGAATAAGACTCAGTCCCTGTCCCCAAAAAATTCATAATAAATTCATACTATAATATGAATACATAATAAAAAGAAAAATATGGAATCCAGGATAGAATCTATAGGACTTTGAGTCCTATAAGGAGGGAGAGAGTTCTTCTGGTTGAGGTAACCAAGGAAGGCTTTGTGGAGGAAGTGGTACTTGAACTGAGATTCAGAGAAACAGGATTTCTATAGGTAGCTTTGGGATGATAGATGGTATTGTGAGGAGGAAATGACTTCAATAGATTGTCAAGGCTAAGTCTAGTCTAGTTTGGCTAGAAGATAGGATAGATATATGGAAGAGATAGGAAATAAGACTGAAAAGATAGGCTGAGACCATATTCAAGAGGACTTTAAAAGCCCTGTGAAAGAGTTTGGACTTTATATCACAAGAAATGTACCATTTGAAATCTGATCAAGAGAATGACATGATGAAAGGAGAGCTTAAGGAAGATTAATCTAATAGTAATAAATAGGAATGGAAAGGGGAGAACTCAGAGGGCAGGAAGACCAGTTAGGAAGCTATTGCAGCAGCTGAGATATAATGTAAAAACATATGAATTAGGGTGGCATCTATGAGGATAGAAAAGAAAAGACATATGAGAGACTTTTGGAAGATAAAACTGACAGAATTTGACAGTCTATTAAAAGTAGTTGACAAGGCAGAGAGATAAGAATTAAAGACTGACCTTTGTGGGGAAGATGTTTTAGTTTTAGACACGTTATTTTGAGTTGAGAGAAGGGAATATTTTAATGAATGAGAAAAATCTTAAGACCAGTTAGACTCTTTTTTTTTTTACAGTTCTTATTCTATTTCACTCCCTGTGTATTTTTTCATATACATAGCAAAACACAAAAAGAAAATCTTCTACATCTTTTAAATCTATATCAATCTCTGAATCTCCATTTCTTAACTCATGCTTTTTAAAAAGTATGCAATAGATTCTATACATTACTTTCAAAACTATCTTTCTTGTCTGCTTCTTTCATTGAAATCCTGTTCTTTTCTGTGCATTTTAAAAATGTTACAACAGGGCGACTAGGTGGCGCAGTGAGTAGAGCGCCAGCCCTGGAATCAGGAGGGCCTGAGTTCACATTTAACACAAAAACTAGCCGAATGACCTTGGGTAAGTCACTTAACCCCAATTGCCCTCCAAAAAGCAAATAAAATAAAATAAAATAAAATGTTACAACAGATTTCATTTTTAGGCCTTGCCATTGTTAATCACTGCTCCTTCCTGACCCTCTCCCCCAATTAATCAAAAGTAAGGAGGAGATGCTTGTAACAAATGTGCATAGTGAAGAAAAATAAATGCAAATAGTTTCACATGTCCAAAAATGTATGTCCATCACTGATATCAATAGCTGGGTAATATTCTTCATCAGAGGTCCTCTGGAGACATGCTTCAATCAGAGCTTTTTCAGAATCTTTCAGAGTTATTTTTCCTTACAATAGTATAGTCCTAGTATAAATTGTTCCCCTCGTTCTTTTCTCTTCCCTCTGAAATCATCTCTTTTATCATTTCTTATGGCGCAATTTGTATCCTAGTTATTCCTGTCGTTCAGAGTCATACCCTTTGCCAAGATCTTAGCTAAGGGAGAGGCTAAAGATAATGGAGCATCCAAGTGATGCACTTAGCAGAGATGGTTCAGGCAGCAGGGAGCCACGTGATGACATTAAGAGAAAAGACATAGGGGCCTGCAGTACCCGAGGTGTGAATTGCTTTGACCACAGCGTTAATCTGTATGTATACCTTTCTACTGATCTAGCCTATGTGTGCACCCATTCTTCCTTCCAAAGCTGTGTATTTGTGAGATTTTATAAGAGGAATATTTTGTTATGGTTGTTCATGCTCTGCCATTGAAGTAAGTGTCTTTGTTTTGAGCTAATTGTGTGAAATGAATTACTTGGAGAGAAAATCATCAATAGGGCCCCATAAGCTATAGATTTAGGATTGCAGACCTATGAAGTACTGTAAACCTGCAACTGTCATCCCTTAGGAGCCCAAGCTTCAAGTATGAGTTGGGGTAGGGGAGTTGCCTGAAGGTAAACTTTTTAAGCTATAGGGGAGGAAAAAGACTTGTTCTTATTCCAGTGAATTAGTTTTAAACTAATAGTGTTCCTCACATACTAGTTCACTTAGCAATTATTTGTTGAGTTGAACTGAATGTCTTCTTGCTTGACATTTGGTATTTTTTTTGAACAGTGATGTCAAACTCAAATGGAAAAGAGAGCCACTAAACTGTACACAAAGATCTCTGTGGCTGCATGAATTGGTTTTAAAATGTAATGTTACTTGTGTTTGATTGTATTTTTATTTATTTTGTTAAATATTTCCCAATTCCATTTTAATCTGGTTGGTGCTGTACTGTGGGTCACATGTAGTCACATGTGGGTCACAAGTTGACCTTGTGCTTAACACCTCTGTCACTATCATAAAGCATGTATTACCTCTTATAACTTCAATCATTCTCCCTCCTTCTCTCTGTCTGTCTCTCTCCTCTTTCTTTCTCTCCTTCTCTCTGTCTCTCCTCTCTGTCTCTCTCTCTCTGTCTCTGTCTTTCTCTCTCTCTGTGTCTCTATCTCTCTCTGTCTCTCTCTCTCTTCCCCTGTTTCTTTGCCTATTGCTTCAAACATACTCAAGTTTCTCCCATCTTTAAAAAGCTTTCATTGGATTCTTCTATACCCTCAAACTATCATTCTATATTTTTCCTCCCTTTCACAGGCAAACCTCTTGAAAAAACTGTCTGCCTTTGCTGCCTATGCTCACTTTCCTTTCGCTTAGTCCTCCAACCATTCCAATCTAGTTTCTGACCTCATCATTCAACTGAAACTGTTCTCTCCAAAGTTATCAGTTATTTCTCATATCTGTAGTCATTTCTCAGCCCTCATTCTTTTGGACACATCTGATGCATTTGATTCTACTGATGACCCTCTCCTTCTAAATACTTCCTTCTCTTTGGACTTTCATGACATTGGTCTTTCCTAGTTCTCCTCTTACATTGGAAAGAACCCTTTCCATTTCTGTTAGCAAATTTCAGCAGGTGTACATACCATCAATTTTTACTGGTCTTTCGATTTCTAATTGTACCAGTGACTATACAAATAGGAAATCTTTATCTGAGCTAGTATTTCAAATCTGAGAGTGAATGGGAGCTCAGCAGTTATGTATCTCAGTAGTTATACAATCACATACAATTCCATCAAAAGCATGTATAGTTGTATTTTGGTCTCCAGGATGGCCTGAGATTTCACTTTGTAAAGAAAAAGGTTTTTTGTTTGTTTGTTTGGTTGGGTTTTTTGCCTTTTGGAGGGCAATTGGAGTTAAGTAACTTGCCCAAGGTTACACAGCTAGTTTTTTTTGTGTGGGTGTTAAGTGTCTGAGGACAGAATTGAACTTGGGTCCTCCTGACTCTGGGGCCAGCACTTTACTCACTGTGTCACCTAGCCACCCCAAAGAAAACGTTTTGGCACCAACGTTAAGACAGACACCAAAGCCCCCATGTTAGCCAATTTATCAAATATTATAGTATTTTAATAAATATCTCTGAACCCTCACAAAAATTTTAATTCTTCTTATCTGGTCCCTGGGGAACTTCTCCAATAATCCACAAGGCCTGTATCAGGAGCGAAAAATTGTGCCGTATTTGTCATGTGGAAAGTATATGTGTTGATGAGGCAACAATACTTCTGTTTTAGGAGCAAATATATAACCTTTAAAGAGTCACTTGTAAGGGTGGTGCAGTGAGTAAAGCGCCAGCCCTGGAGTCTGGAGGACCCAAGTTTGGTTCTGGCCTCAGACACTTAACACCCACACAAAAAAAGTAGCCATGTAACTTTGGGCAAGTTACTTAACCCCAAGTGCCCTCCAAAAGGCCAAAAAAAAAAGTCACTTATGTTTTTAAGCAAACCTATTTCTCTGAGTAAAAAGTCCTTTCCTTTTTTTTCTTAGAAAAGATACACTATTCTAGATGTATAGTTGACATCTTTCTCTATATGTTAAGTGTCTTCAGAAAGACTGATGTCAGTAAAGAAATGATAAGACCCAGGCATCCCACTTGCTGAGCATGTACCTCAAGGAGGTCAACAGAAAGAAAGGTTCCAAAGAGAATTCAATATTACAATAGTATTTTTTGTTTTAGCAAAATCACAGTGAAAACCCGCTGATAAGGAAATGACTGAATAAATTGTAGTATATTAATATGATAGGATATTATGCTATAGGAAATGATGATTTAAGGAATTCAATGAATTGATGCAGAGTGAAATAAACAGAATCAGGAAAACTTTAGATACGATAACTACAATTGTTATTGTCCTTCATTCTTGAAAAGGGACAAAATGACATTCCTATGCTAGCATCAAGTTTCAGTGTGGCTGACAGTGGCTGATCAAACCAATAAGAGCTCAGAATGTTCTACCACAGGTCAGGCACAACCAGTCTGTGTGAACATTTGGGGTGGATTCTCTAAATTTGTGCATCCTGAGTTTCTTTTGAGCTGTTTCAATTCTGCTTTGTTCTTAGAGCACAGCACCTTCGATGATATAGGCATGCCATGGTGGGCAGTCCTGTGCCAGAGTCTGCCATGTCTCACAATCAATTCCAGAGTTCTTAAGAGAGACCTTGAGAGTGTCCCTGTATCACATCTTTTGACCATCATGTGAACTCTGTGTGAGTTCTCCATAAAGCAGTCTATTTGGCAAAGGTACGTTTTGCATTCAAACAATGTAGCCAGCCCATTGGGGTTGTGCTCTCTGAAATAGTTTGAATGCTTGGCAGTTTAGTTCAAGTAAGGACCTCAGTGTCTGGTACCTTATCCTGTAATCTTTAGAATCTTCCTAAGACAGTTCAAATGGAAGCGATTAAGTTTCCTGGCATGGCACTGGTATACTGTCCAGGTTTCGTAGGCATACAACAATGAAGTCAGAACAACGGCTCTGTAGACCTTCATTTTGGTAGCCAGTCTAATACCTCTTCTCTCCCGTGCTTTCCTTTAGAGCCTCCCAAACACTGAGGGCAATAACTACAATAAGGTAAATAAAAAGAACACTAAAACTAAGGGCAAATGTAATGTGTAATTGTAATGACCCATCTTGATAGATGAAGAGAGGAGGTAGATTTTGTGTACAGGATACTGTCAGACATTGCTTTGCTTAACTGTTTTCCTTTGTTAAAAAGGGAAGTTTAATTGTACACAGTAATAGCAATATTGTATGATGATGATCTGTGAATGAAATAGCTATTCTCAGCAATATAGTGATCCTAGACAATTCCATAGGACTCATGAGGAAAAATTATATTCATCTCAGAGAAAGAACTGAACGCAGATTGAAGCCTGCTATTTTTCAATTTCCTTACTTTTTTCATGTTTTTTTTCCTTTAGGTTTATCTCTTCTTTCACAACATGACTAATATGGAAATAAGTGTTGCATGATTGCACATATATAATTTATGCCAAATTATTTACCATCTCAGGGATAGGGGAGGTAATGAAAGGGAGAAAATTTGGAATTCAAAATTTAAAAAAATGAATTGTAAATATTGTCTTTACATGTAATTGGGGAAAAATGAAATATTATTTAAAAATAAAAGGGAAAATTCATTGAATAAGGCATCCAAGAATATTAACTTTTAAAGAAATTGACAAACATAATTTTTTAAAAATTCTCTTTATAGCTGGATGTAGTAGTACATGTTGTCTGTGTTGCTGGAGAGGTTGAGGTTTGTAAATCACTTGATGGGGGAGTTATACTGGTTAAACCTGATATAATACTATATACCCTTCCATAAGCATGTGAATATATTGTATCTCTCCCCAGCAAAACTTGGAAACAAGGATTTTTTTTTTCATTTTGTCTGCTTAACAACCCTACCATCTAACACAGGATATAAGTAAGTTCTTAATAAGTGTTTATAGATTGGCTAATTCAGATTCTTCAGATGGTATGATAAGAGAGCTGCTTCTTTAGGGACACCGAAAGTGTTCCCTATCCTTGGGGACTTCAAGCCCTTGAAGTATTACTGTAAGCCTGGAGGCCTGTACACTTTCTTTGAGAAAAATGAAGCTCACCAGAATGTCAGGGAGTTGCTAGACAGGGAAGCCTGAGGTTGACAATGGATGCCTAAGGAATCCCCCCTACTCTATTCAGAAAGCTGGGTTCCCAGAAGAATTCCATATTGTTCCCCTATCCACAGATACCATCCTTTAGTCTGTGAGCTTCTGCCACTGCCTTTCCATGGCTGGGGCCAGGAACTTGGAGCCTAGGGATTCTTCTTCCAGGTCATATGGGTGAGAATACATGCAGCTACCATGTATCTCTGCAACAAGATAGACATTAGTGGCTCTAATAGGGCAAACATGTGTTGGGGCCCAAGACTATTTTTAATTCTGCTGATCTTTCTCCTCCTAAAAGGGAACAACAGAGCCCGACTCCATGACTTTTCTAGCCTACAAGGCTAGCAAAAAGGGTTTGCTTGGATCCACAACAATATGGTATGATCAATTCATTTCTAATTGATTATAATAATAAAACAACATATCCAAACATTAGGGACAAAACTAAAGCAAAACTCAGAGGATAATTTATGTCTCTGAAAAAGGTTGTTCCTTACTGGCAAAGGTACTGGTGTAGTTTTTCCCAGCTAGAAGGAGGGACCTTAGGATTATGGAAGGCAGAATCAATATAGAATGGGGGAAGGTTGGGGAACTTTAGAGCTGTTCAGGGATGAAGGGTTGTAATAGCAAGAACCCTAGCACACCCAGGATGGACTCCTGGCTTAGGTTCTTTTGATCTGCTTTATAAAGGAAAGACAGCTTTAAAGAGGTTAACAATCCTATTTTAATTACAGAAAAATAAGCGAGTATAGAAAATACAAGCAATTAGCACAAAGACCAACAGACAGGGCTCCAGCTGTCTGAACATAGCAATGTTGCTATACACTTTACATACATCACTGTATCAAGAGAGCACAGAAATCTGAGCAGTCAGGGGCTCTGAAAGATATTAATCCTTCAGATGTTTACAATTTAGCCTGAGCCTGGGAAACTGAACTTCAAAAAGAAAGCAACAAAAATCCCATCTTGCTTGTGCTTACAGGGTTTGCAAACATGTGCCAGTACCAGTGGCAGTCAATTGCAAGTATAGGGAATCTCAAATTGAATATAATGATGGGCAGTTGGAACCTTGTCTGGTTCACTGACCTGCTTGAGGAGTGATCTGTCTAGACAGAATTTTGCTGTCTCCCTAACTGTTGTTGATACTTGGACTTGTCAAATTCATCTCCTCTCCACTCTCTCTTCCTTCCCTGCTTCATAGCTGTGTGGAAAACTGGTATCTCTTACCCTCTAGATTTGCCTGTCTACTTTAAACTCTGCTTATTTACTGTATATACTTTTATAATGGGTTTTTTCTCTAGAAAAAGGTAAGCTTATTTTCATTGTATTCTGATCTGCTATACGCTATTGTGTAGACCACACAAAGGGAAAGGACAGAAAGGGAACCCATGGACCAATAGCTCTAGACTTCATTGTGAGACTATCCTGAAGTTTCTTTCTTTGGAGACACAAAGGGGAGCTTCATTAACAAAATAGAAAAAGAGAGGATCAATGAACAAAGCATATAATGAAAAAGACTAGTGATCCTAAAACAAATGCAAAAGAAAAAAAAGTTTTGAAAATAGAAGAAAAAAAGAGAAACTTACACAAAACTAAGAGCTGCATTTTTTGTTTTGTTCTAAAGACTAAAGCAATAGGCCTTCTGGTTAACTTTGGACTGACTGCATAGTAAGAGGTCTAAGTATTAAAGACCCTGAGAGGTGTACCTCTTCCTGTGTGAGAAGAGAAGAAGGAATCCAAAAGGAATATGGACTGGAAAGGTGGAGTCTTTTTCTAATGAAGCACCTTTTTTTAGGGCAATTGGGGTTAAGTGACTTGCCCAAGGTCACACAGCTAGTAAGTGTTAAGTGTCTGAGGCCAGATTTGAACTCAGGTCCTCCTGACTCCAGGGCTGGTGCTCTATTCACTGCATCACCTAGCTGCCCCTAATGAAACACTTTTAAAATCTCTTTGGAGCA